>NC_140989.1:347148735-347402206 GCF_052327205.1 Somniosus microcephalus
GAGAGAGAGCGACTGGGGGAAGAGAGAGAGCGACTGGGGGGAAGAGAGAGAGCGACTGGGGGGAAGAGAGAGAGCGACTGGGGGGGAAGAGAGAGAGCGACTTGGGGGGAAGAGAGAGAGCGACTGGGGGGGAAGAGAGAGAGCGACTGGGGGGGAAGAGAGAGAGCGACTGGGGGGGGAGAGAGAGCCGAGAGCGACTGGGGGGGAAGGTGGCCCGATGGACCCCTGCGAAGGAAGGAAGAAGGTAAGCTCTCCCTCCCTGTCCCACCCCCTCACTCTTTCCCTCCCTGTCCCACCCCTCACTCTTTCCCTCCCCTCACCCTCTCCCTCCCTCCCCCGTCTCTCCCTGCTTTACTCTCCCTCCCCCTCTCCTCACGCTCTCCCTCCCTCACCCTCTCTCTCTCTCCTCCTGTCTCTCCCTGCTTTACTCTCTCTCCCTCCCTCCCCCCCTCCACCTCCCCTCCCCCCCCACCCTCTCTCCCCTCCCCCCCACCCTCTCTCTCTCCTCCCCCACCCTCTCTCTCCCCTCCCTCCCACCCTCTCTCTCCCCTCCCCCCCACCCTCTCTCTCCCCTCCCCCCCACCCTCTCTCTCTCTCCCCTCCCCCCCACCCTCTCTCTCTCTCCCCTCCCCCTCACCCTCTCTCTCTCTCCCTCCCCCCCACCCTCTCTCTCTCTCCCCTCCCCCCCACCCCTCTCTCTCTCCCCTCCCACCACCCTCTCTCTCCCCCCACCCTCTCTCTTCCCCACCCACTCTCTCCCCCACCCTCTCTCTCCCCCCCCACTCTCCCCCCACCCTCTCTCTCTCTCCCTCCACCCCCCACCCTCTCTCTCTCCCCTCCCCCCTCACCCTCTCTCACTCTCCCACCCCCCACCCTCTCTCTCCTCCCCTCCCCCCCACCCTCTCTCTCTCTCCCCTCCCCCCCACCCTCTCTCTCCCCCCACCCTCTCTCTCCCCCCACCCCTCTCTCTCCCCCTCCCCCCACCCCCTCTCTCTCTCTCCCCTCCCCCCCACCCTCTCTCTCTCTCCCTCCCCCCCACCCTCTCTCTCTCTCTCCCTCCCCCCCACCCTCTCTCTCTCTCTCTCCCCTCCCCCCCACCCTCTCTCTCTCTCCCCCCCCAGCCTCTCTCTCTCCCCTCCCCCCCACCCTCTCTCTCTCCCCCCTCCCCCCACCCTCTCTCTCCCCCCCTCCCATCCACCCTCTCTCTCTCCCCCCTCCCATCCACCCTCTCTCTCTCCCCCTCCCCCCACCCTCTCTCCCCCCTCCCCCCCCCTCTCTCTCACCCGCCACTCTCCTATCCCCTCCCCTCCCCACCCTCTCTCCCCTCCCCCCACCCTCTCTCCCTCCCCCCACCCTCTCTCCCTCCCCCACCCCTCTCTCTCTCCCCCCACCCTCTCTCTCTCCCCCACCCTCTCTCTCTCCCCCCCCACCCTCTCTCTCTCTCTCCCCCCCCGCCCTCTCTCTCTCTCCCCTCCCCCACCCTCTCTCTCCTCTCTCTCTCTCTCCTCCTCCCACCCTCTCTCTCTCCCCCCTCCCCCCACCCTCTCTCTCCCCCCTCCCCCCACCCTCTCTCTCCCCCCACCCTCTCTCTCCCCCACCCTCTCTCTCCCCCCTCTTTCCCCTCCCCCACCCTCTCTCTCTCTCCCCTCCCCCCACCCTCTCTCTCTCCCCTCCCCCCACCCTCTCTCTCTCCCCCTCCCCCCACCCTCTCTCTCTCCTCCCCCCACCCTCTCTCTCCCCCCTCCCCCCACCCTCTCTCCTCCCCCCCACCCTCTCTCTTCCCCCCTCCCCCCACCCTCTCTCTTCCCCCCTCCCCCACCCTCTCTCTTCCCCCCTCCCCCACCCTCTCTCTTCCCCCTCCCCCACCTTCTCTCTTCCCCCCTCCCCCCACCCTCTCTCTTCCCCCCTCCCCCACCCTCTCTCTTCCCCCCTCCCCCACCCTCTCTCTTCCCCCCTCCCCCCACCCTCTCTCTTCCCCCCCTCCCCCCACCCTCTCTCTTCCCCCCTCCCCCACCCTCTCTCTTCCCCCCCTCCCCCCACCCTCTCTCTTCCCCCCTCCCCCACCCTCTCTCTTCCCCCCCCCATTCTCTCTCTTCCCCCCTCCCCCCACCCTCTCTCTTCCCCCCTCCCCCCACCCTCTCTCTTCCCCCCTCCCCCACCCTCTCTCTTCCCCCCTCCCCCCACCCTCCCTCTTCCCCCCTCCCCCCACCCTCTCTCTTCCCCCCTCCCCCCACCCTCTCTCTTCCCCCCTCCCCCCCACACCCTCTCTCTTCCCCCCTCCCTCCCTGCCCCTCTCCCTCTCCTCCCTCCCTATTTCTCTGTCTCTCTGACGTCTGTTCCCCTCTGTCGCTCTCTTTTTCTTCTGCCGTGGTGCCCTCCTCGTCTTCTCCCGTAATCAGGATATCGTCCAAGTAACACTGCGTGCTTGGAACACCTTGTAAGACCTGCTCCATTGCCCTCTGCCAAATTGCTGGAGCCGAAGCTACTCCAAAAACCAGTCTATTATAACGATACAAGCCTCTGTGCGTGTTGATTGTGAGATACTGGCGCGACTCTTCCTCGACTTCCATTTGTAAGTATGCCTGTGCCAGGTCTATCTTGGTGAAGTGTTGCCCGCCAGACAATGAAGCAAAGATATCCTCAATCCGCGGAAGCGGGTATTGTACCGTGTGCAGCACCGGATTAACTGTAATCTTGAAATCTCCGCAGATGCGGACCTTCCCCAGTCCCCCTGGCTTGTTACTTGATGAAGACTTCATGACGGGAACAATGGGCGTGACCCACTCACTCCAGTCCACTTTAGACAGTACCCCTGAACGTTCAAGCTCTTCCAGTTCTGCCTCCACAGCAGGTCGTATCGCGTAAGGTACCGATCTGGCTTTGAAAAATTTTGGGCTTGCATGTTCTGCAATCTTGATTTTTGCTTTAATTCCTCTCAGTGTTCCCAGTCCTTGCTGGAATACCTCTTTAGCTTCGTCCAATATTCTGGACAACCGTTCAGGTTTGACCTCTTCCTTCCCGGAATCTACCGCCATTATGTTTAGTGAATGCCAGTCTATCTTTATTTTCCTGATCCACTCCCATCCCAGAAGTGGTGGACCTCCCTCGGGCAGCACATACAAGTCCATCCTTTGGTGATCTTTGTCTTTGTATCTCACCTTGACTTCTATCTTTCCGATGGGGTATACTTTGTGCCCGTGTATGTCTGCAATACTATCTCCGCATCCCGTAGGGGAATATGTTTGAATAACTTTTTGTAATCATGCTTATTCATGACCGTCACCGCCGATCCGGTGTCCACTTCCATCTTCACTTGGACTTTTGCAATCTGTAGTGTGATCCAGATAGTTTGTCGGTCAGCTTCTTTACTCACATTATGAATCTTCAGACGACCCAGTGCCTTGCTGTTGGAGTCTGAGTCCGAATTCTGTTCATCTGGACTCTTCCCAGTCACCTCATGTACCTTTCTGTACTTCTTCTGCGGTGACTTATTATTGCTGTTCTTCTTTCCTGACCGGCATACCTTAGCTATGTGGCCAAGCTTGCCACATTTCCTACAGTCCTGGTTTTTAACCCAGCATTGGTTCTGGTCGTGTGTTGTCTTCCCACAACGAGAACATTTCGTTGTACCCGAAGTCATTTGATCCACACTGAGTACCGCTGTCTTCTGCTGCATTTCCGCCGTGCCTCTCGCTGCGGCTTCGTGCGATGCTGCAATAAGGACAGCCTTATCAAGTGTAAGATCGTTCTCTTCGAGTAGTCGTTTTTGCGTTCCTTCCTTTGACAATCCACACACGAACTTGTCTCGCAATGCCTCTGTCAGATTGCCTCTAAACTGGCAGTATTTCGCTAGTCTACGCAGCTCGACCAAGTACTCCGCGTTGCTTTCCTCTTTTCGTTGCGTTCTCCCGTAAAATTTAGATCGTTCCGCTAACATCAGCGGTGCGGGGTTAAAATGATCCTTCAGGACAGCAACAATATTATCGAAGGTTTGATCCGCCGGTTTAGCTGGTGATAGAAGATGCTTCAATAACCCGTATGTCTTCGCGCCCATCGAGTTTAGCAAGGTTATAGCTTTATCATCATCTTCTATTTTATTGGCCTCACAATATATCTCGATACGTTCTACGTACGTGGGCCAATCTTCCACCTCGGCATCGAAGTTGTTGATGTTACCATGTTTAGGCATCTTCACTATCTCTCACTATCTTTCTGCGAAACAACAGGATTTCTCTTTAACTTTTTAACTTTTTCTTTTTTTTTCCAAAAATGGCGGGTTCCCGCGCTTGTCTTCTTCCCCGCCTACTGGCAAAATGGCGGTTTCCCGCGCTTGTCTTCTTCCCCCCTACTGGCAAAATGGCGCTTTCCCGCTCCTGACTTCTTCCTCTGGTGGGAGGGGTAAGCTTTGCCCTCGGGCGACGACCGCTGGTTTACGGGGTTTGTAGCCTGTGCGCCGGCTTCAGTTTATTCTGAAGCGCGCGCTAGAAAAGCCGATCGCGTTCCTTGTCCCCCCCCCCTTCTTCTTTTCGGCAAGGGCAACCGGCGCTGGGGACAACCAGTTGGCGTCGGACAGCTCCAGCTCCTGGTCCTTCACGGCAGCTGCTGCAAGCCGCTGGCTGGAACCTCGCTCGGTCTCTCTCTCGGGCTCTGTCTCTCCCACTCGCGTGGCTCTCGCTCGCTCTCTCTCGGGCTCTGTCTCTCCCGCTCGCGCGGCTCTTGCTCGCTCTCTCTCGGGCTCTGTCTCTCCCGTTCGCGCGGCTCTCGCTCGCTCTCTCTCGGGCTCTGTCTCTCCCGCTCGCGCGGCTCTCAATCGTGCCTCCCAGCCCTCTCGCAGTCCGGTGCTTCCCTCCCCGGCTGCGGCTGAGTTCTCCGCGATTTATTTATTTTTATCTCTTCCCGCGCCTTACGATCCGGTCGCAGCGCTTCGTGGCCTCAGTCACTGTCTCTGGGCCCGACTTCTGTCCGGCTCCTTTCCCCCTCGACCGTGGTCGAGTGCACCGCCCTTATCCTCCGTTTATTTGTTTCTATTTTCCCTTTACTCACAGTCACCGTGGCCGACTTGCTTCTCGTGTTGATCGGCTCACTCACCACTGTGGCAGAAGGGACAATCCGTGCCTGTTGCTGATGGAAGACTTCGTGTTTGAAATCTTCCTCCTTTCTTGGTCTGTTGACTTGAGTTTTCACTCAGCAAAACGACGAGGGCGGGTGCCTCTTCTCGACGCTCGTTTACTTCTTCAGAAGTATTGTTGCCGTAGGGTAAGATCGAACTCGTCGCCACTGTAAAGTCTGTGGGTTGTATAGCGAAGTAATACACAGACTACAAGAGTAACTTAAACAGGACTTTACTATTCGAAGGTCGGGGCGAATCTGCCCAATAAATCCTGACACAGCACTTATATACTGGTGTGGTCACCGTCGGTATTACAGTATACAGCAGCCAAGATAAAGTAGTGCCACACCTAAAATAGTTCTCTTAAAGGTGAACGGTTACATACGATAGTTCTCTTAAAGGTAGAACAGTTACATACACTACAGAGGGGTCAAGGGTTGTTTTTTTTGACGAGAGGGGTGATGACGGCAGATTTAAAGGAGAGGAGGCCAGTACCTGAGGCAAGAGAACTGTTAACAATATCAGCTAACATGGGGGCCAGGAAGGGAAATTGAGTGGTCAACGGTTTAGTGGGAATAGGATCGAGGGAGCAGGATGTGGGTCTCATGGACAAGATGAGCTCAGAGAGGTCACGAGGGGAGGTCGGAGAGAAACTGTAGAAAGATGCGAGTTCAGGGCTAAGGTAGGGGGTAACCTTAGAGGAAATTTGGCACGGTGGGCTAGGGGAAGGAAGGGAAGTGGCAGAGGCAGCTGATCGGATGGTCTGAATCTTAGAGACAAAGAAGTCCATGAGCTCCTCGCACTTGTTGGAGGTGAAGGTGGAGGAAACCAGGTAGAAGGGCTTAAGAAGATGCAGTAGAGAAAAGAAGCTGGTGTGGCGGTACCACCGGTTGTACCTTACATAAAGACACATAATTCCCTTTAACTTACCTTACTGTATGTTTAACTTACCTTTTGGGGCCGTTGCCCTTTTAACTTACCTGTTGGGGCCATTGCCCCTTTAAGACGCGTCCTAGCGTGCTGACGTCATGTCACGTACGACGTGATGTGCGTGCGGCAGCCGCTGGCCCGACTCGGCCTTCTAGGACGGCCGCCGGCACAGCCCGGCGTAGCATCTTCGGCCTCAACGGCCAGCCGATGGGAGCGACGCGATCTTCCGCTCCCGCGGCAAGCACCGGCACAGCCCGGCCTCGCGACCTCGGCCTCAACGGCCAGCGACATAACGACGCGGTCACGTGACTGCCCCAGGCGCGGGCAAACGTGACGACGCACATCACGTGATGCCCTAAGCGCAGGAAACGCGAACAACGTGATGACGTCACAACACAAACGCGATGACGTCATCACGCTCCCCACAGGACTGCGAACTCAGTCCTCGTGGAGTCCCCGCTGGGGCAAGACCTATACCATGGTGCTCCTACAGTCAGCCATCATACCTGCTATCTTACCTGATGTAATTAGTCTGTTCCTGTAAATAAACAACTTGTTAATAGTTCGTCGAAGTCAAACTCTCTTATTTAGTGGCGATCTACACTGGGGTTTATCTTTGCATTTCAGAATGATCCTGGAATAGTGAGCAGTTTTGGCAGACGAGAGCAGGACCCAATAGTGCTTTATGTGGTCCAGCCAGATTTGACGTGAATGGCTAACCCAGTTGTCTGGCATATCTGTTCAAATCTGCATCCCTTAGACTTAAAGGAGCATAAATGAGGGCCGTACCAGGGGAAACAGCCAGGGTGAGAGAGAGTAATGGTTTTAATAAGGACTAGGGCATCAAAGGTGTTGGTGAGGGTGTGGTTGAGCAGATCGGTAGCTGCAGAAATGTCATGGGGAATGGAGGGCCAAAGTTAGGATTTTGTAAGTGCAGTTGTAAGTGAGTTGGAAGAGAGTTTTTTCCAGGGGCGGACACAGAAGGAAGTAGGGTTGGGAGCGGGAGGGAGATGTGGATGGAGAGCAGTACAATGAAGTGGTCAGAGACGGCCATATCTGTGATTGACACGATGGGAGTAGCAAGGTCAAGGGGGTGGCCGTGAATATGGGTTGGGGAGTTTAGATGGAGGGAGAGATTAAGGGAGGATAGGCGGGCAGTGAACTCAGAGGAGAGAGAGCATGATGAATTGAGATGGAGGTTGAAATCACCGAGGATGAGAAGTTGCTCGGTGCAGAGGCTGAGGGAGGAGAGCAGTGAAGATATCTCAGTGAGAACATTTTTATGGTACTTGGGTGGGCGGTGGAGAACGATGATTTTAAATGAGACGTGAGAGGGGTGGAATAAGGTGAGATGCTCAAAGGAGGAGAAAGTGCCAGAGGAGTAGGGGCTCAGAGCAAGGTGTGATTTGGTGATGAGAGCCACACCGCCACCACAACGGTCTGAGCGGGGCAAGTGGTGGAAGATATAGCCAGGCGGGGAGGCTTCATTTAGGGGGAAGTTGTCATCACCCCTCAGCCAGGTTTCTATCAAGGCCATGGTGTCGATGTAATCATCCACGGTAAGCTCACAGATGGCCAGGGCCTTGTTCACAGTGAACGTACATTCTGGAAGGAGATGCGGAGAGGGCAGTGATAGCTGTTCCGCTGCCAGATTCCAGAGGGTCAGTACTGGGAGGGGTGAGTTGTATGGGGAGAAAATTGGCACGATTAGACCCCAGTGGGCGCGCAGGGTGGGAAGGTCGGCGAGAGAGTAGGATGGGACAGTTGGGGTTGCTGCTCGTGAGGAAGCAGCGATGAGTGCCTCGATGGACCCTTTGGAGGATACCAAGAGAGTCACAGAGGGAAGCTGTAGGCTTATTTAAGAGGCAGTCAGGTCTGGGATGGCGGCAGGAGAAATAGGAAGGTCAAAGAGTAATGAAGGGTTGGGGTAGGGATTTGGGAGGGCAGAGTACCCGAGAGGAGAAATGAAAGGAGGCATGACAACAGGAGTGAGAGGTCAAGGAGGGGTAGAGAGAAAAAAAGGGGGAGAAAAAAGTGGAAATAGAAGTGATCGGCTTGGGCATATCAGACTATCAGGCATGAAAGATGGTGCGTCGGTCACACCACCCACTTGACTTCCTGCCTTTGGACAGAAGATTGTGTGGGCTGCGTAACAAGTGCATTAGCCCCACATCTTATATTCTGGTACGTGCGCTGCACTGCATTGGGAGTGCAAAAGAAGAAATTTTCTCCTTACATAGCTGGGGTTGTCTAAATGCAACGCGTGAGCCCTGTAAATCTGGTCCATCAAGCCCAGGAAACTTAAGTGTATTGGCGTCTAGATTTCTTACTCACTAGTTTGCCCTATTTGAATTCAGTGGGCCGTAACGTCTAGTAAAGGCTGTTCTTAGTGCCGTTGCTTCATTAATGGATAAATCTGAAATCATAACACCAAGACTGGATAGTCTCTAGTCTCTGCAGCTTGAGAAATATACAAATTAATATGAAGATTGTTTTAAACTGTAGTTTTGGCCCTTGAGGTTCCATTGTGTACACCAAGTGACCCATAAAGAGAAATAGCTTTGATACTCTTGCTATACATATAGGGTAGCCTGCAACTTACTGTGCTTTGCAGCTTTATAGAGAACTAGCTGGAGTGCCCGGCGGTGCCGAGGGATTTTTGAGGGCATGTTGTTGTTGGAAGAGAGAGAGAGAGTGACTGGGGGGGAAGAGAGAGAGCGACTGGGGGGGAAGAGAGAGAGCGACTGGGGGGGAAGAGAGAGAGCGACGGGGGGGGAAGAGAGAGAGCGACGGGGGGGGAAGAGAGAGAGCGACGGGGGGGAAGAGAGAGAGCAACGGGGGGAAGAGAGAGAGCAACGGGGGGGAAGAGAGAGACGGGGGGGAAGAGAGAGATGGGGGAAGAGAGAGACGGGGGAGAAGAGAGAGAGAGGGAAGGAGAGAGGGAAGGAAAGAGAGAGAGAGGGAAGGAAAGAGAGAGAGAGGGAAGGAGAGAGAGGGAAGGAGAGAGAGTGAAGGAGAGAGAGAGGGAAGGAGAGAGGGAAGGAAAGAGAGAGAGAGGGAAGGAAGAGAGAGAGAAGGGAAGGAGAGAGAGGGAAGGAGAGAGAGTGAAGGAGAGAGAGAGTGAAGGAGAGAGAGAGTGAAGGAGAGCGAGAGGGAAGGAGAGAGAGAGAGGGAAGGAGAGAGCGAGGGAAGGAGAGAGAGAGGGAAGGAGAGAGAGACGGAAAGCAAAGGAGGGAGAGAGGGACTGAGAGAGATAGAGGGAGACAGAGGGAGGGAGAGAGAGAGACAGAGAGGGAAGGAGAGAAAGGGGAAAGGGGTGGGGGAGCAAAGGGAGGGGGAGCAAGGGGTGGGGAGAAACGGGTGGGGGAGAAACGGGTGGGTGGGGTGGGTGGGGGAGAAGGGTGGGGTGGGTGGGGGAGAAAGGGGTGGGTGGGGTGGGATGGGAGGGTGTGGTGGGAGAAAGGGGTGGGTGGGTGGGGGAGAAAGGGGTGGGTGGGGGGAAGGGGGAGGGAAGGGGGTGTGGGGGGGTGGGAAGGGGGTGTGGGGGGGTTGGGGTGTGGGGGGGAAGGGGGGGTGGGAGTGTGTGGCGGGGATGGGGGTGTGGGGGGATGGGGGTGTGGGAGGGGAAGGGTGGAAAGGGAGGGGGGAGAGGGAGGGGAGGGGGGAAAGGGAGGGGGGAGGGGGGGTTGGGGGTGTGGGGGAAGGAGGGTGGAAAGGGAGGGGGGAGAGGGAGGGGAGGGGGGGAAAGGGAGGGGGGAAGGGGGGGTTGGGGGTGTGGGGGAAGGAGGGGGGAAAGGGAGGCGGGTGAGCCAGCAGACCCTCTCCCAGTGTTGGTCCCTGTCTGGGCCGGAAGCCTGGGACTGGAGTTGTGCTGCTGGCCGTTGGAGAAGCCTAGGCCTCGGGCCCCTGCACTGACATGGCCCAGCCTACCTTTTAATACCTTGAAACATGAAACTTAAAGTACTTATAAAACATTTTTGGTAAATCTTTCTATAACATACACTTTACAACCTCACCAATCTTTTTATTAAAAAAGGGGTCCTCACCTGTCAGTGTGTTGTATCACAAACAATGGCCGCCGCTTGCTTTTCAGTTGGAAAGATTAGGCCCCGCCCACACAGTCGATTGTCTGTCTCGGTCACCAGGACCCGATTGGGAGCACTGAAGCCCCAACCACTCTATGTTCCTGTACTAAGATGGCCGCGCATGCACTCTGTTACACACTGAATCAAAATGGCGTCGCACTGAAACTTTTTGCCCTCCTTGACAAAGATGGCTGCCGTTAACCTGGGGCTGTCAGCAGAAGAAATTTCCTCAGCTGCAAACACAGGATCTTCAGATTATTATTCGGGGCTTGCGGCCTACCCCAGTTACTTATGAAGCCTCCCCACCTACTGACCCCGGGAATGGAGCTGAGGCAGCACACCCTCTCCCCTCTGCCAGTGTTTGCCTCTGTCTAGGCCAGGAGCCTGGGACTGGAGTTGCGCTGCTGGCAGTTGGAGAAGCCTAGGCCCCGGGCCTGGAAAAACAGTGAAAGGTAGGAAAATTATAGAGGTTAGAGAAAAGATTTACAAATTAATTAACTTTTTTTAAAAACAATTTGTGTTTTAAAAGCAACTTTTTCTTTGCTGGAAATGTAGATTTGAAAAGAAACACGCAGAAAGTGGGGAAAAAGAAATGAACAGTTTGGAATCAAGATGGCGGCCACTCACCTCGGTTCAGAACGATAAGGCCCGCCCACACACGCACCGATTGGTTGACCGTCATGTCACCGAAGCGTAGGATTGGTCAATCGTCCTGTCGCTCGACTCTAGGAGGGCCCGCCCGCACGCGCGATGAACCCGCCCTCACCACGCAGCGATTGGTCGACCGTCGGGTCGCTCGACCATACAATTGGTCGACCTTAATGTCACTCTATATGCTAATGAGCGGATAATGAGCAGAATTTTGAACGTTTTTTGGATACCGCGGGCGCAATTTTTGTCTCGCCAAAATGTAAATACGCTTATGACCGTTCCGGAATCGTAAGCTTTCTTTTGATGTAACGCACCTGTAGGTACGCTCTATAACTTTAGAGTGTATAGCCGGACAGACACACCGAAGGACAGACAGACAGACAGACAGACAGAACGATCCTTTTATCTCTATATAGATTTGTTGACAGTGTTAAATAACAGTAATCTTGTGAATATATATATATATCAAGCTAATAACATTGACCTAAAGACCAGTATGCATAAACATATACACACACATATTGCTTATTCTTTAGGTTAATGTTGTTAGCTTAATAACAAACAGTAAGATCAAAGCCATTTGGATGAGGTACTGGAAACAACCGCTGCCTGCATTTATTTTATGTTCAGTGACTCACAGATGCATAAATCCAACTACAACACAAAAGTTTTAATGAATACTGACAATTCTTTTACTCGCTTCTAGTTGGGTACGAGCTTCTCCATCTCAGGTATTTTTATTTGTTCTTGGAATCTGGACAATGCTATTTATTGCCCTACCTTAGTTGCCCTGAGGGAATTAAGAGTGGTTGGAGTCACATGTTGGCCAGACCAAGGTTGCAGGTTCCCTTCCCTGAAGGACATTGGTGAAATGGTTGGGATTTTACAGCAATCCAGCAGCTTTCATGGCCATGTTTTTGTGCTAGCCCACAGATTACTAGATTTACTGAATTCAGTTTCAGAAATTTGAACTAATAACCATTACCATCGCCGAATCCCCCACCATCAACATCCTGGGGGTCACCATTGACCAGAAACTTAACTAGACCAGCCACATAAATACTGTGGCAACAAGAGCAGGTCAGAGGCTGGGTATTCTGTGGCGAGTGTCTCACCTCCTGACTCCCCAAAGCCTTTCCACCATCTACAAGACACAAGTAAGGAGTGTGATGGAATACTCTCCACTTGCCTGGATGAGTGCAGCTCCAACAACACTCAAGAAGCTCGACACCATCCAGGACAAAGCAGCCCGCTTGATTGGTACCCCATCCATCACCTTAAACATTCACTCCCTCCACCACCGGAGTACCGTGGCTGCAGTATGTACCATCTACAAGATGCACTGCAGCATCTCGCCAAGGCTTCTTCGGCAGCACCTCCTAAACCTGCGACCTCTTCCACCTAGAAGGACAAGGGCAGCAGTCGCATGGGAACACCACCACCTTCAAGTTCCCCTCCAAGTCACACACCATCCTGACTTGGAAATGTATCGCCGTTCCTTCATCGTCGCTGGGTCAAAATCCTGGAACTCCCTCCCTAACAGCACTGTGGGAGTACCTTCACCACACGGACTGCAGCGGTTCAAGAAGGCGGCTCACCACCACCTGCTCAAGGGCAATTAGGGAGGGACAATAAATGCTGGCCTTGCCAGCGACGTCCACATCCCAGGAACGAATAACAAAACCCCGCCTACTTATGGTGGGCCCTTCGTGTGCCTTCGAAAAGTGTATGTTTAAAATGGCAACGAAACGCAGCTTTAAGTATGCGACCGCTATTTTATCCACCTGCCCGTTCCCGTCAGAAGGGCCGGTTTACATAGAATTACATAGAATTTGCACTGAAACAGGCCATTCGGCCCAACTGGTCTGTGGCATTGTTATGCTCCACATGAGTCTCCTCCCACCCCTCTTCATCTCACCCTATCTGCATATCCTTCTATTGGATTAAAATTGGGCCTCTAGTTTGCCAAAGTGAAGTTGTCGGCAAGATTCAGCAATTTGCAACTACCAACGGGGAACAGCGCTCACAATTTTCCAAGATGCTTTCCCTGTAAGCACGTTCCCCGCTGGGTAGAAATTGCGGAGCTGCCGGCCACAATCCTCCAATCCTCCTTAGATACAGGTGTGGTGCCAAAGGACTGGAGGATTGCAAATCTTACACCCTTGATCAAAAAAGGGCAGAAGCATAAACTTGGCAATTACAGACCAGTCAGTTTGACGTCGGTGGTGGGGAAGCATTTGAAGCAATAATCCTGGAGAAAATTAACAGCCACTTGGACAAGCGTGGACTAATAAAAGTACTATATATTAGGCTTGTTAGCAAAATTGAAGCCCATGGGATAAAAGGGGCAGGTGCAGCATGGACACAAAATTGGCGAAGGGATAGAAAAGTGTGTTGTGGTGAATGGCTGTTTTTCGGACTGGAGGGAGGTATACAGTGGAGTTCCCCAAGGTTCAGTACTAGGACCACTGATGTTTTGATATACATTAATGACTTGGACTTGGAGGGTCAAGGCACAATTTCGAAATTTGCAGATGACACGAAACTTGGAGGAAACACTGAGGAAGATAATAATAGACTTCAAGAGGACATAGACAGGCTGGTGGAATGGGCGGAAACATGGCAGATGAAATTCAACGCAGAAAAGTGCGAGGTGATACATTTTGGTCGGAAGAATGAGGAGAGACAATACAAGCTAAATGGTACAATTTTAAAGGGGGTGCAAGAACAGAGAGACTGGGGGTGCTTGTACACAAATCTTTGAAGGTGGCAGGACAGGTTAACAAAGCAGTTAATAAAGCATTTGATGCTGAACCCTTATAAAACAGTAGTTTGGCCCCAGCTGGAGTATTGTGTCCAATTCTGGGCACCACACTTTAGGAAGGACGTCAAGGCTTTGGCGAGGGTACAGAAGAGACTTACTAGAATGGTTCCAGGGATGAGGGATTACAGTTACGTGGATAGACTGGAGAAGCTGGGGTTGTTCTCCTTAGAGCAGAGAAGGCTAAGAGGAGATTTGATAGAAGTGTTTAAAATCATGAGGGGTTTACATGAAGAGAAACTGTTTCTAACGGCTGAAGGATCGATAACCAGAGGGCACAGATTTAAGGTGATTGGCAAAAGAACCAGAGCCGACATGAGGAAAAAGCTTTTTATGCAACGAGTGGTTAGGATTTGGAATGCACTGCCTGATAATGTGGTGGATACAGATTCAGTAGTAGCCTTCAAAGGGGAATTGCATAAATACTTGAAGGAGAAAAAATTGCAGGGATATGGAGAAAGAGCGGGGGAGGGGGACTAACTGGATTGCTCTTCGAAAGAGCTGGCGCAGACTCGATGGGCCGAATGGCCTCCTTCTGTGCTGTACTATTCTATGATTCTAAGTACAGACTCACAGACTCTTGCTGGGACAATGACAGTATTTGGTATCTCATCTATGGATGGCATCGTAGCTGGGCCCATTCTAACCTAACATGCACATGTGCACATTGTTAAGCAGGGATAGCAATCAGGGATGGGAGTCCCATTTGATTTTGTTCCTGCTCCCTAGCCCAGGTCACCGAGCCCAATCGCAATGCCCTCTTGCTGTTTCAGCTGAGATCAGGTAATTCAGCACAGGCCGGTGATCAAACCTGGTCCTTTATGATCTGTGGCTCCTTAGTGCTTTACCAGCCACTCACTTTATTCTCTTGTTACAGGAAATGGTGTGGTCAACCTATCATTGTGGGATTAACGTCTCTACACATATTCTGGTACAATCTAACTCTTGGTCAAACTGTTGCTCCTGGAGACTCTTTGATGAGTAAGAATTCAATCAGAGAAAGAACCAGTTGCTGAAATTCTGTGGGTGGAGAGGCACATTCTCGCATAAGTGTCAGGACCTGCCTACTGTTGACATCTAGCACAGCCCTTGCCAGAGTTCAAAGTATCAAGGGGAGGTCACCTAATTTCAATGCCCCTGCGCCATCCAGGATACATGTTGGGTTCCTGTCTTTCCCCAGAGGGCCAAGAATTGTGACTAAAATTGGCTTGGGGAGGGGCCTGGTCTCATGTACTGCCACCAATGAAACACCTCTGAGAGTCGTGACTCGGGAACTCTAGGTGTTGGGGGTCCTCACCTCTGGACCCACCACCTCAAACACCACTGGCCTTTTAAGGGACGGTTGGATGTTCCACCTTACAAGGACAACAGAAACCCTGACGTAAGGATGTGAACCTGCGTATCCAAATCCTGGCCTCGCTTCCGGCCCTTCTGGCAACACCCGCTGGTGTTACAGCGGGAGTGCTGCAGAAAGGCTGCGGACTTTTGCTTCCCCCTCTTTATATGCCTGAATATTCATTAAAAGCAGAGGTTTTGGAGCCACGGTTATTAACAATGATATGCTAAATGTTAAAGTTATTTGGACAAGTACATTTAATTAGTGTTAGTAGGAACTCCCACCATGGTGATGAGTAATTGATGAATCAATTTGCCTGGGGTGATATTGTCATCTCGATAAGTTCCGGTTAGATTTCATATTGCAGAAGTTTGAATAGTGAAAGGCAGAAGTTTGAAAAAGAACAAAGTATGTAACTAAGAATGTAGATTGTTTTCAAGTACAGTTCACAGAGAGTCATATGGCTGTTAAGGAAGTACAGTATAACATGTAACTATGTAGCTGGTGTTCACTTGACATTGGAATAACACTTCTGGTAAATTAGGAAGGAAGACTACATATGGTTTGCTGAAGAATGGTTTGGTGAGAAGGTGAGAATGTGGAACTCGCTACCACAGGGAGTGGTTGAAGGGAATAGTATAGATGTATTTAAGGGGCGGTTAGATAAGCATATGAGGGAGAAGGGAATAGAGGGTTATGGTGATAGAGTTAGATGAGGAAAGACAGGAGGAGGCTCGAGTGGAGCATATCCGCCGGCATGGACTGGTTGGGCCGAATGGCCTGTTTCTGTGCTGTATATCCTATGTAATCCCATGTAAAGATATACCCCAGAGACTGGAACCAGCAGAGAAAGACAGAACTGTTTTAGCTCAGCAGTTAAACCTTAGCAAAGAAGTTTTTTTTAATTATTCGTTTATGGGATCAGGGCGTCGCTGGCAATGCCAGCACTTATTGCCCATCCCTAGTTGCCCTTGAGAAGGTGGTGGTGAGCCGCCTTCTTGAACCGCTGCAGTCCGTGTGGTGATGGTACTCCCACAGTGCTGTTAGGGAGGGAGTTCCAGGATTTTGACCCAGCGACGATGAAGGATCGGCAATATACTTCTAAGTCAGGATGGTGTGTGACTTGGAGGAGAACTTGAAGGTGGTGGTGTTCCCATGCGCCTGCTGCCCTTGTCCTTCTAAGTGGAAGAGGTCGCGGGTTTGGGAGGTGCTGCCGAAAAAGCCTTGGCGAGTTGCTGCAGTGCATCTTGTAGATGGTACACACTGCAGCCACGGTACGCCGGTGGTGGAGGGAGCGAATGTTTAAGGTGGTGGATGGGGTGCCAATCAAGCGGGCTGCTTTGTCTTGGATGGTGTCAAGCTTCTTGAGTGTTGTTGGAACTGCACTCATCCAGGCATCACACTCCTTCGATGGTGGAAAGGCTTTGGGGAGTCAGGAGGTGAGACACTCGCCGCAGAATACCTAGCCTCTGACCTGCTCTTGTTGCCACAGTATTTATGTGGCTGGTCCAGTTAAGTTTCTGGTTAATGGTGACCCCCAGGATGTTGATAGTGGGGGATTCGGTGATGGTAATACCATTGAATGTCAAGTTATATGTTACATTAATACTGTCCAAGATGTAAGCTTAAAGAGGAAGAACACAAATGCTACCTTCTACCTCACTATATAAACCACAATAGGTTAACTTTGCCAAGCATATACTGTAATATTCAAAACAGAATATTAGAGCCCTGATTTTAACCAGGAGCGGGAATCGGGTGGGCGGCAAGGTGAGTGCCAAACCAGGCTGTCTTCGGCAGCATGGGGCCAAGGCTACTTTAAACCAGGCCTCAAATGCCTGTCGCTGGTCAACTGCCTGCTTGAAAAGAGAATACCTTCTCCTCAGGCTCCTAATCTTCGTCTTGCTTGTCTCCTAGCTGTAGGTAGCTGGCTCGTTCCTCCAATGTTATGCCTCTTTAGATAGCCACGTTGTGCAGCATGAAGCACACAATGATGATCCTGGAGACCTTCCAAGGGTTGTATTGTAGGACACAATCAGATCTGTCGAGGCATCTGAAGTGCTGTTTCAAGATGCCTATCATACGTTCAGTGATGATAGTGCTGGCTGCATGAGACTATTTGTTTCTGATGATCTCAGATGTGTCATGAACTAGAACTCAAGAGAATAGCTTTGGTCTCCTCAGAGCCAACTTTTCACACTTCTTTGTGGCTCAAATAATCCTGGCACCATGAACTGCCTTAAAGTTAAGGCATCATGGCTTGGATTTAGAGACATATTCGCAGATGATGCGAAACTAGAAGGGACAGTTGATTTTGAGGAGGTAGCTTGGGTATTTGGGAACTACAGAGTGGGCTGGACAAAATATGTGAGTGGGCAGAACAATGGTGAATGAAATTTAATATGCATAAGTGCAGTGCTGCACATAGGAGAAAAAATGGGCAATATAAGTAGTCCATGAATGGTGTTGAAATAGCTAAGGATGAAGGTCAAAGAAAGCTCGGACATTAGTAGACTCAATGCTCAACATGTCCAATCACTGTGGACCAACAATCAAAATATGTAAATAGAATGTTGAATTATATAGCCAAACCAGTGGATTACAATTCAGAGGAAGTCATGTGTAAATTGTATAGTGCTCTGGTTAGACAATGGCCCAGAAATTCAGGTCGGAGGCTTCCCGCGGGTGCAAGCCTCCGACCTGCACTTACCTACCGCGCCGGCCATTGAGCTGTGGGCACCCATGGAATTGCGATCCTGGGCCTCCTCCAACTGCCGGCGCGCAGTGCTTGCGTATCCCAGGGGTGCAGTTAGTTCGATGCATCCCCTGGGATCACGTGGGCCATGGAGAGCCAATGGTAGCAGGGAATGCTTCATTCATAAGTTTGACAGGAAGATCTGTCAAACCTATAAATACTATAAGCCCCAAAACATCACTAAAACCTCAAATAATTTTATTTTTAATCACATTTTTAAAATAAACTATAAATTACATGAAATAACTATTTTAAACAATAATTTACATTTTTGAAAAAAATAATTACATTTTCTAACGGGGCTAAAAATAAACTTACCTTTCTTTAAAGTATTTAAAAATAATAAACCTGTGGAAAAAATGTTTTAATTTTAATTAATTCACCACTTACCTTGTTAAAAGCAGGCCTTGCGACTGCTTTTTACATGTCTAACTTCTGGAGACTTACCTTCCCGGGAAAACCTGGAAAAAAAACGTAAGTTCAATGCGCTCGCGCAGCCTCTCCCGCACACGCGTTCCACCTCTTAACCCCTTCTTTCAGGGGAACGGGAGTGCTGGTTTCCCGCGCATGCGCAGTGCATGCACGAAACCGGCACTTTCGTTGGGCCTACGCATGAGTACCCCGTGCGTGCTCACGCGTTGGGACTCGAATTTCTGGGCCTATATCTTCAGTAATGCGTCGAGTTTTTTCATACTTCACACTACTATCTCCTGCTGAAACAGACTGTTTGCAGCCTCAGTGTCCTTTCCAACCCTGCACCAAGCTTCAAACCCCATATCCTCTCAGTCGCAAAGAACTCCTAATGTGTTACTGAGACATTAACATTTCCACAGTGACATGTCTGATATGTCCAGCACACAATAGTGGGTTTACTGAAAAGTTTTCTATTTAATGCTTAAACATAATAGACTGAAAAGAAGGGCACAACATGGAAAGAATTGTTACTGAATAACAGGGCAAACTGGAACGGGCCTCCTCCTCTTCATCTGACCTTGCAATGCACAGTGCAGTGTCATGCAGATCAATGCAGTGTTCGGACCAGGTTTAAACTATTCACTGAATTGAATGCCTCGATTTAAAATCCTCATCCTCACGTTTAAATCCCTCCATACCCTCACCCCTCCCTATCTCTGTAGCCTCCTCCAGTCCTGCAAACTGCCCCAATTGTTAGTTCTCCCGGCTCTGGCCACTTGTGCATTTCTCCCTCCGATTTGCCCCAACATTGACTGCTGTCCCTTCAGCTGCCCAGATCCCATTCTCTGGAATTTCCACCCTCTCCTCTTTTAATACCCTCCTTAAAACCCATCTGCTTGTCCAGGCTTTTGGCCGCCCCTCCTAATCTCGCTTTCTTTGGCCGCGTGCCCATGTCTTCACTTCAAGCCTCTACAAATCACCTCGGGACATTGTGTTGTCTGCCTTAAAAGTGCTAAATCAATGCAAGTTGTTGCTGTAGTTTGAATCATGCCCAACATCCCCTGCCCCCTGCAGAATGAAGCCCCCATGAGCTATTTCATGTGACAATTTGTTAGAGGAAAACTAGATCAGTAGCAGCACTAAAATGTCTTTTTTTTTGCTTCTATTTTTTTTACCCTGCTTTCATACTTTGAGGGATAGTTGGAAGAAGAGCTGAATCAAACAGCTGGCAAGCTGGAGATTAGCATATTCAAATAAAACAGCAATTAGCTAAACATTGACCAATAGGATTGCAGTTGTGGTTTCCACTCCCTTTTGATAAAAAAGCGGTGAGTGAAGGCAGATCAGGAGTGTTGGAGTCCCGAATTCAGCATCTGCACTTGATATTACTTCTGGAACCGGATCTTGACCTTGGTAAGTACTTCACTTTCATCGTTAGTAATTTTTTTTGTTACTTATGCTGCATCGCTTTGTGTTTTTTTTCCCCCTTTGGAACGGATAGTTTCACTCAATTTCCTGACAGCTCTTACTTTCCCAAGTGAAAGCTGTTAAATTTAAAAAATACACTGGTTTCTGCAATGGTCGGGAAAGGGTCTGCATCTACATCTGATAAATTAACGACTTCATTTGGGGGAAAGGAGTCATCACCGCTCCCGATTGTTGTGGAGAACATTGCAAACTTCAGACTGCCTTTAACAGCAGTTTGCCCAGATTGTCAGCCGCATCGATTGGAAAATGGCCCCCGTGCTCGCATTTGTGAAATGTCTGAGCGTGAAATGTCTGATGCTCCGCTCCCGTTGTATTTGGAGGGATGGTGAAAGATGTGATTGACTGCATGCAACACAACAGGGAACGAACTTCAGTCATCTCCATTTTGTGTGTGTGTGCTTTAAGAGATCTGGGAAACTTTCTGGAATTGTTCTGGAAGGGGCGCTGATCGCTTGCAAAGTTGTGCTTGCAAGTTCACTGCTTAGTGAAAGCGGATTACGAATAGGAAAGGCGATGGATAGACTGTAACAGACTGTAATCGGTGCAGACACTAACTCGGTGCAGACTGTAATCGGTGCAGACACTAACTCGGTGCAGACTGTAACAGACTGTAATCGGTGCAGACACCAACACGGTGCAGACTGTAACAGACTGTAATCGGTGCAGACACTAACTCGGTGCAGACTAATCGGTGCAGACTGTAATCGGTGCAGACACTAACTCGGTGCAGACTGTAACAGACTGTAATCGGTGCAGACACCAACACGGTGCAGACTGTAACAGACTAATCGGTGCAGACACTAACTCGGTGCAGACTGTAACAGACTGTAATCGGTGTAGACTAACAGACTGTAATCGGTGCAGACACCAACACAGTGCAGACTGTAACAGACTGTATTCGGTGCACACTAACTCGGTGCAGACTGTAATCGGTGCAGACACTAACTCGGTGCAGACTAATCGGTGCAGACACTAACTCGGTGCACACTAACTCGGTGCAGACTGTAATCGGTGCAGACACTAACTCGGTGCAGACTAATCGGTGCAGACACTAACTCGGTGCACACTAACTCGGTGCAGACACCAACACGGCGTAGACTGGGTTCGCTTAATTCACATAAAGTGCGATCGCTGTGTGCCCTGTTCATGTCTAAAGCTGCAGGATGCGGCGGAGAGTTTTTGGGGCTTTTTATTTGCCATGTCAGTGTTGACTGCAAGCTAAAATGGAAAAAAAAATCGCAATTTTTTTCCCCCCTTCACGGAACTAAAAATGTCACAAGAGACTTAAGTGGGTGAGGCTGAGCGGTTAGAGAAAGATTCGATGGGTTAGTTGGAAATTGCGATGAGCTCGGCCAAATGTGCTGAGAGTATTTGGACTAAATCTTAGGATGTTTGACATGAGCAGGATGCGGTGGAGTGGATCCCTTCCGGCTGCAAACCTCCTCCCCTCACTCTGTCAATTCGGGCGCTGCAATTCTCCCATCTTGCGGTAACAGTGCTGGTGCTAAGTGCCATCTCCAGATGCTCTTTGTCCTTTTGTATATATTATAGGCAAGGCCATTGGTTTTTCATTTAAGTCACAGGTTTTCCGTTTTCAAGGAAACATGGAAAGTATTGTGGATTGCAATCAGTAAAAATCTCATGTAATAAAAACACAATTTGACTTATTTCCTCACTAGAACCTAGTAACTCTGCCCACTAGGTAAAGTATATGAAAATTGTTACAGGAGTGTACTCTAAGTATACCAGCCTAAAGCTAGGGTAGATTGCAGTTTCTCCAGGATACGACTGTGCAAACTACATCCCTATCAAAATCTTACTAGTTTATCAATTAATTTGATGAAAGATTTCCAGCTGACTAAATAAACTTATTGTGATGAAATATGTCATTCATCAGACTCTGTATTTAACTACATATATTGTATTGCCTGCTCCTGTGTTTTTACCTTGTATTGTATATAGTGCACTGCCCCCTTTCTCCCCATTGGGTGTGTCGGCTCCGCCCATACCTGGCCCTACTTAAGACAAGCCCAGGCTTGTCTTGCAGCAGAACAGCAGAATGCTAGGTGAAGACACAGGCATCTTTCTTTGCTAATAAAAGCCTAGTTTTATCCAGTTAACTTTGAGCCTTGAAGTTATTGAGGCGCATCACTTATGGTGGCTTTTTATTCGACCTAAAGTGTATGAACTTTAGGTACTTCTTACGAAGCTTCTGTAGAAATGATCCAATATACGAGTTACCTGTTCAGCAACTACAAGAAAGCAATTTGCTCTTTTTAAAAAAATGGGTCTTAACTGAGGGAAACACTGTTTGCACGCTGAAAACAGCAATTGCGCTCAATGGAAATGAGAGTTTGACGTGTTAGCCTGTATGATGATATAAGTTTCTGGGTAGGCGGAGGTGAGCATGCAGTCTTGGGTTAAGTCATGCTCCCTCAAGATTCTGCCAGGTGAATTGCTGTGTCATACTGGTGGGTCTACTAAGTATCCTAGGTCCTGAGCAATGTTCCCTCTTTATTTTTTTTCCGTGCACGGTCCCTTTAACTGGCTACGCGGCCCATTCAGATTTTCCCGCCTGCGCCTTTTCTTCCATATAAAAGCCAGTGAGCGGCCTGCGCGGGACCTCCAGGCCGCTGCACGCAGCTTAGCAAGAACGTTGGTCCTGAGTCATCAGTTGTACTACTCAATTTATTTTCTTCTGCACACATATACGTTCTAGCGCAAAACAGATTTTTTCCCCCCAGAGGTTTCTGTAAAATGCTGGTAAGCTGATCGAGGTGGTGGGGGGACGGGTGGTAAATGTTCCTGAGGTTTTGTATTTGACGTATTTCCAAAGTCAACTTAAAAACAGATTTAAAAATAATTTTAGGAAAAAAATGCATAAGAAGTCTTAGAAATTGCCATTGATTATTTTCTTAAACATGCCAAAGTGCTATCGAGGTTTATTTTTTTTTTTTTAATCCTGTATTTATCAGTAGACAGGGCTCCTGAAACTCCCATCACCATAAGAATTAAGCACAAGCTTGGGTCTTCAGAGCGTTAGCTTTCAAGCAGTTTTCTGAGGGCATTCAGAACCCCACCTTTTATGTGGTTGCCTGCCTTGTAAAGGATGAGCTTTGCAGTGATGTGATGGGCATTAGCCTTTCCCGTATCCTTGCAGGAAAACCATTTGCTTGATCATCTTTGCATCAAATTGGTGCCATTGTGGTACCGCGTTAAAATATTTATTGGACTGTCTGTGCTCGGTCCCATGCTTTCAAGCATTAGAGAACTGAATGAAGTCATTCAACTTGAATTGAAACTTCGGCAGAGGGATGTTGGGTGGGGCAGTTATTTAGGGAATAAATGTAGGTGGTGTACTCCAACTCCTTAAATGATATCACGGGTATAGCTGTTGTTTATCAGATCAGTGTGTAGGTACTCGTATTGTAATACTGTTTTGGAACAACAACAACAACCTATATTTATATAGCACCTTTAACGTAATAAAATGTCCCAAGGCGCTTTACAGGAGTGCTATCAAAAAAAAATTGACACCGAGCCATATAAGGAGATGCTGGGCAGGTGAGCAAAAGCTTGGTTGAAGAGGTAGGTTTTAAGGAGTGACTTAAAGGAGGAAAGAGAAGTGGAGAGGCGGAGAGATTTAGGGAGGGAATTCCAGAGCTTAAGATCTAGGTAGCTGAAGGCACAGCCGCCAATGGTGGAGCATTTAAAATCGGGGATATTCAAAAGGCCAGAAGAGGCGGAGCGCAAAGGTCTAGGGAGATTATAGGGCTGGAGGAGATTACAGAGATAAGGAGGAATCACTAGATACGTGTACTCATTTTAAAATCTAAATACAGGAAACTCTTTGGTATCCGGCACCGACGGGACCGGGATGGTGCTGGCTGATTAAAAATTCCGGATGACGGAGCGGGTTATCTACCGAGGCTATTTTTAACAAACAAAAATTTTTAAATCAAGAAATGTGCAGTATACAGTAATTGGGTTACTCACCTACAGCGCGGGAGAGTCAGACTCCTGCTATTGAGGTGTTCCGACCTCCGACAGCGCCAAGAAGCCGAGTAGTGGCAGTTTGGAGAACTACCCCCACTGACTAACTCGGCCACCGCGGGAGACTCGGACTCGGCAACATTTCCGGTTATTGAGGTGTTTTCGGAGTATGAATTTTGCCGGTTAATAGAGAATTCCGGATATTTAGGTACCGTTTAAACGAGAGTTTCCTGTATTGATTTTTTCTGGAAAAGGTTCTAATTTCTCTTGAACTTTTCAGATTTAGTGCCAAGGTCCCCATCTGTTCTTGGTTAGTTTCTTCCTGTGGGCAAGTTGCAGAAAATGCTGGCTTTTAGTGAGTGCCTGAACTGCACCAGATTGTCCCTCCACCGTAACATGGAGAGCATGGACAGCTACTGCGCTACACCGATGATTCGGTCAGCTGCAAATCTGTCTTGTACCTTGTTAAATTACTGACTTCCCTTTGAAACTGCCACTGTCCGCAGACTGAAAATTTCTGCATCTCAGCATTCCATTTGTTGGTTCTGCTTATCGCTTCTGTCGATCTCCAGTTTATGCAGTGTCCAATTTTTCTCCACAGACAATGGCTTTTCACAAGGCATTTGAAAATGTCGGCAAAAAGCCAGGTCTGACCGTGTGGAGGATCGAGAAAATGAACCCCGTGCCAGTTCCTGAAAAGCTGTATGGGAATTTTTACGTTGGTGACGCCTACCTTGTACTAAACACAGCTCCAGATTTTTCATACAACGCCCACATGTGGCTAGGTATGTCTACATTCATATTTTTATGTGGATTTTCAGACTGCTGTTAATGCAGTACACAATAAAACTTTATTTTTTACTATTTTAGGTTGATCTTTGATAACTATTTTCTTCCAGGAAGCCAGTGCAGCCAAGATGAAGCTGGATCTGCTGCCATTTTTTCCGTTCAGTTGGATGATAGTCTCAATGGCAAACCAGTGCAGCACAGGGAAACACAAGGCAACGAGTCAAACAAGTTCCTGGGCTACTTTAAGAATGGACTTGTGTACAAGGTAATGTAGACGATAAACCGCATCTTTCAAGGAGCTTGGAAGCATTTACAAAATATCAAGTCTCCGAGGTGTCAAATGCTTGTGCGTTCTTGTTACACTTAAGTGTGAACTGCCACTTTTGTCACCAAATGCTGGAGGCACCATTTGTCTGTTTATTGACTAACTGGTGTGTAAAATAAAATGTCTATTTATTTATAAAAGGGGTTGCAGTGATCCTTCCCATGCTCAACAACGACTATAGTAGCTTAATAACAACAGAAAACGCTGGAAAAACTCAGCAGGCCAGGCAGCATCCGTGGAGAGAGAAACAGAGTTAACGTTTCAGGTCAATGACCTTTCGTCTGACTATAGTAGCTTCTTCAGTGTGGATTCTTTATTTCTGGTACATACAAATTCATTCAGTCAGTCTCTAACTTTGGCCTGTTTGTCCTGTTTATGTGCTGGAAGCATTTGAATTTCAGCAGCAGCAGCAGCTTGGAGCTCTGCCTAACTGGCTTTGCACTAAGCAAGAGTTGTTAAAGCGGCTGACTGATGGACTAGGAAGGAGTTCTATTTAAATAAAGCATTTCCCCCTGGAGCAAATTGTTTAATGCCACCCAGGTGTATCGAGTGAAAGGTCACCTTTCTCAGATGGATATTTAAATACACGTGGCTTTGAATTCTCCCCACTTTCATCAAGTAAATTGCGGTATGAGGGAAAAACAATTGAGAAGTGTCCTAATAGAGGTATAAAAGTTAATGAGCAGTATGGAACAGGAAGATCTGGAAAATTGCATCTAACTGAACAGTGAGAGTAGGATAAGAGGACAATGTTCAAACTAGTAATGGGCACATTTAGGACTGATTTTGAAACTTCTGGGTAGAGTAATGGAGGTGAAAACTCGAATCATTTAAACGATTGGATGCTGTGATCGAAGGACTGTAAGGCCTTTCTGGCTGGATGAGATAAGGTGAGCTGAATGGCCTTCCGCTTCCCTATTTATCGTATAAGTTTGTGAATATGCTTCCTTCCACCGCTGGGAGTGGGCTATAATCCCTGAATAGTACCTCACCTGGCCCTTGCCCACACCCATTGATGTAGTCAGCCCTACCGATTTTCTTTATCATTCTCCTTTGTCCTGAGATGAGGTGAAAGTGGTACTGCCATGATTAAACATGTCATCTGTAAGCAAATGGCCACCAAAGAAAACGTTTCAAGGAACAAGACTCTTGATTTCCTATGCACATGGGACAAGCCATGTTCTCAACCTGCAACGTCGTCTCCATAGCTGATACTCTGAGAGGATTGGAAGATCCTCTCCATTTCGTGGCCTAATTAAGAATTGAGGGAGAAAAGGTGAGTTTGGTGTTAGTCAAGGAACCTGAGGGCCATACTGACACCTGAAATCCTAAAGTAACTTTCATGCTGTTAATGTCAGCATGCATTGTGTCATCATGTTTCATTTGTATCCGGCCTTAGTGTTTTAACTATAGTGCTTATGAACAGAAGCTTTAATGGAAGAAATATTGATTTTTTTTTCAGTGGACTCTCTGAATGTTTAAATAATTTACTACAATTTAAGCTTAATGGATTCCGAGAATGGAAGCTTTTGTGAAACCCAAGTCATTTCCTAATGAAGCCTGAGAGATGCATGGTATAATCGGCTTTCCTTTCAGTTGCTCACAGAAAGTGGAAAATCCACATCCAAACTAATACTGTGTTTTTTAAAAAGAAATTGTATTGGTGAAAAATAAATCTGATAAAGGTTCTCTTGTGTGAAAATTATTGCACGCTAGCAGCCTGACCCGAAACTATTGAAACGGGAACTCGCTGGAGTGTAAGGAGGCAGGATACTCTAGCCGTTTCTTTTTCAATATAGGGTAAGTTCTATAAATTAGTGCTCCCAGTGCAGAGCTTTTCCCAACGGGAATGTTCAGTTGGAATGCTGAGTGAGGAGATTCACGGAACACGCAGTTAGATTGGGCAGGCCATGGACTGGGGGAGCTAACCGTGCCTGATATTCTAACTAGTATCACCCTTGCGCGTAGCTACATGGTGGGAGCTATTATTTGTAAAACCTAACCCGTAAGTATTTTTTTTTTTGCTGAATTTTGTTTTTATACAGTGAGGAAAGACCATGCCGGGGATTTAAGCATTTTTCCTCTTTGTACCAAGCGTTGATATCAAGCATTCCTGGGCCTGAAAAGCATGGGTTACATAGAGGATAAAGCTCCCTTTATTGGTCCAGTGTGATATCGCTGTATTCACACCAGCCATCCTTGTGGCATATCTGTGTGAGATTGCCAGTTTGCTCCACATTATAGCCAGTTTTATTTTGCTGTAAATTCATAACTCCTTGGAATTGGAACCAGACTGCTTTCACTCGGGATCCTTAAAGTCATCAATCAGGATTAGAATGTAATCCAGACCCCAGGTTATATCTTGTAATGCACAGAAGAACATAGGACTAGTTCTGGTGCGTTATTTGATGTTTACTTCTGTCATTTTCTTTTATTCATTCACGGAATGTGGGCATCGCTGGTAAGGCCAGCATTTATTGCCCATCCCTAATTGCCCTTGAGTAATTTCTGTAATTTAACCTCGGTTAAATGTTTGAAACCCACAACAATAGGAGTACAAAGGCCTGTAGGATTTGATGAGATATTTTGGTCTTTTCTTTTAAACAACTCACTTTATTGTTGTCTTAATAATTGACATAAATCGTGCCATTTATGTAGAAAGGACTTATGAAATATACTGGGCGGCCTGCTGGTGGTGCTGTCCAGGGAGAGTATAAATACTCGGGCACGGGCCCAGCTTGCTCAGGGACATTTTGTAAACAGGAACTAGTGAAGGATAACTAGACTTCCATGTTGTGAAACAGTCGATTAAAGCCTTGTTTAATACTGGTCAAAGTGCCTAGTAGTTTTCTTACGTCAATAATCTTCTGCAACATTTTCCTTTTTGTGTCTCCTTGGCAGGACGGAGGTGTCGCGTCCGGCTTCGCGCATGTAGTCACCAATGATATCGATGTAAAGAGGCTGTTGCACGTTAAAGGCAGGCGGAATGTGAGAGCCAGTGAAGTGCCTTTCGCGTGGTCCAGCTTTAACAACGGAGACTGCTTCCTTATTGATGCAGGAGCTGTGAGTACAACATGCTAAAGTTTCAAAGGAATGGCAGCAAGCTCAGTTAGACTTTGATCCCTATTCCTTTCCGTACTCCTCTCGCCATGGTTACCTGTGGTTATCATGCTATCCTCCCTGGTTATGAGGGCAAGGACGATCCAGTTCACTGACCCCCACTGAGCCACCGTAAGTCAATCTGCCGCGTGGCTGTCTTGGGTACTTTCTCTCCTCTTAATTATGTTTACCTGTAGTTTTCCTCTCCTAAAGGTCCTGACTCAAATTTGACACCGTTCCACAGGTGCCAGCTAGCATTTGGTAGCTTACCCAAGTGGCTTTTCTGCAATAACAACAGAAAATGCTGGAAAATCTCAGCAGGCCAGGCAACATCTGTGGAGAGAGAAATAGAGTCAACATTTCAGGTCGAAACCCTTTGTCAAGACTCTAGTTATTCAGAGTGTGAATGAAATAAGTCACGGATAGGAATGCTTCGGTGAAAAATCAAACTTGTATTTATTTGGTCTAACATACACTGGCTAAAACATGCACTACTGAACAAAATCACTGTCTCTGTGGAGAATAAAATCCAGATTACAATCAACATACATACAGTACAAAACTGGGGCCTATAACAAGCAGTAATTCCCTTGTTGCTATGGTGGACTATAATTCCACCCCTATCAACGAATTACCCAGTTGCATAAACCCCTTTCACTTGGCTGAACCAAACGAAGCTCCCACCCTTGGAATAGCCCAAAAACTTCACTTCTGAGAGACTGTGCTTACCCCGGTTTCGATCGCTCTGCTCGTCGGCTTTCTCTGGTACTTCTTGTCTTGTTGGAGCAGGAGCGAGAGTCTCTTCTGCATGTGGGAGCCCAGAAGGGAAATGTTGGCAGAAAATTCGGTCATGGGGAAGCCATCACAGTTGAGCATAATTCTGTCCTCCCCACATGTGCATTTTCAAGTAGGGGTTACTGGAGAGTGATCAAGAGTGGAAACCCTTGCTGATTTTCCCCCCATGCAGCCCAAGGATACAGAGGCCCATTGTGGCATCCCATTGCCTTGGCTGAATTCAGCAAACCGAGCATAAACTGGGGGGTCGGGAGGGGAGGGGGTTTAAGTTGTTTTTTCTTTCATACAAAGGACTTGAGCAAGGTTGGAGGACCTCGCCTTCTAAGAAAGAGCTAGCACAGAAATGATGGGCTGAGTGGCCTCCTGTGTTCTATGATTCTATGAAAATACCAAGTTCTTCGCTCTGAGAATCTGATGCTGCGGGTGTTATGTCACATTTGTAGGAAACCCCTTCTTGCTAATATTATTCATTGCTTTATCTTGCTGCAGTTGGCGAGTGAGCAGCCCTACATCCCAGCATCAGTGGTAGCTGCTGGCTGGGTATTCAGGAGTGATGTGCAGAAACAGTGAGGGAGGGGAATGGAAAATAGAGCCAGGTACATGGAGCTGGGAATCTCTCTGAAAGCCTTGGGTCACATGAGGATCTCCTGTGAGTCACGAGTCTGAAAAAAACAACAGCTGGAAACCTTCAAATGGTAGCCTCCCTGAACTACTAGAAGTTACTGCTCTCAACCGTGCATTTAACAGGGGCACGCAGAACATTATAAACTGTTCTATTGACTAATCAGCTTGCAGTACATGTATATCTGCATGTTTGAAGTAAGTATAGAGAAGAATGTCCATTTAGCTCATCAAGTTGTTTCCTCCACGGACCATATACAATCTACCCTATCATTGACTGTACTTAACTTTTTGTAAACTCCTGAAGGAATGTTCTGGACAAATATTCTTTTGATCTTCAATAATCAAGCAAAATTCCAGATAATTTATGCTTCCACACTTATCCAATCCTCATCCTGGTGTGCACAACTGAATGCAGGAACTACCAAGACAACATCTCCCACCCGTCTCTCACCTCCCCCACCCGTCTCCCACCTCCCCCACCCGTCTCTCACCTCCCCCACCCATCACCCGCCTCCCCCACCCGTCTACCACCTTCCCCACCCGTCTACCACCTTCCCCACCTGTCTCCTCACCCGTCTCCCACCTCCCCCACCCGTCTCCAACCTCCCCCACCCATCTCCCACCTCCGCCACCCGTCTCCCACCCCCGCCACCCGTCTCCCACCTCCCCATCCCGTCTCCCACCTCTACCACCCGTCTCCCACCTCCACCACCCGTCTCCCACCTTCCCCACCCGTCTCCCGCCTCCCCCATCCGTCTCCCACCTCCACCACCCGTCTCCCACCTTCCCCACCTGTCTCCCGCCTCCCCCACCCGTCTCCCGCCTCCCCCACCCGTCTACCACCTCCCCCACCCATCTACCACCTCCCCCACCCGTCTCTCACCTCCCCCACCCGTCTCTCACCTCCCCCACCCGTCTCCCACCTCCACCACCCGTCTCTCACCTCCAGCACCCGTCTCCCACCTTCCGCACCTATTTCCCACCCTCCCCATCCGTCTCCCACCTCCCCATCCGTCTCCCACCTCCCCACCCGTCTCCCACCTCCCCCACTCATCTCCCACCCTCCCCACTCGTCTCCCACCTCTCCACCCATCTCCCACCTCCCCCACCCGTCTCCCACTTCCCCTACCTGTCTCCCAGCTCCAGCAGCGTAGACAACACTGTGTGCCCTGAAATATTTGATCAACTCAGTCTAAAACAGCAAGAATGGGGGAAGAGGGGGAGAGTGAGAAAGGAAATGGACAGAGAATGAGGAGAGATGAAAGGAACAGACTGAGGGGGAGCAATGTTGCATTACAGTACATTTTAAGGTTTAAGCTACTGATTACAGTAATAGTACTGTAGCTATTCACGGATGCCCCGTTATACGTAAACTGGCAAGTAATGTACTTAATTAGCATAATGTTTGGTCTCAGTTTCAAATACAGTCTTACAGAATATGAAGTCACAGTTAAACTTTGCAATTGTAGACCATCTATCAGTGGAATGGATCAAAGAGCAACGTTCATGAGCGGATTAAGTGCTGTCAGCTTGCTGCAAGTATCCGTGATGGAGAGAGGATGGGACGTGCCAAAATACAGGTGGTGGACGAAGGAAGCGAGCCCGCAGAGGTTATTAAAGTGAGTATGTGGAGAACACGCGGGTGTTTATTGTAAAGTTTAAATAATGCTGGAGGGATTCCACAAGATTAAATGTTTCCTTCTTTTCTTTAAAAAAAATGGCAGTTACTGGGTTCCAAACCAACCATCCCGCCAGCAACCGTCGAAGATTCTACAGCCGATTCAGTCAGCAAGAAAAAAGCCAAACTCTTCATGGTAACCATTTTTTTGTTAAAGAGTCTTTGATAATGTGTAATTTCATTCCTGACTCTCAGTGCTGCAGTCTTCCCTGCAATCAACTGCAATGCTTGTGTGTCTACCGTGGTTCAGTGGGTAGCACCCTCGCCTCTGAATCAGGTGGTTGTGGGTTCAAGTCCCACTCCAGAGACTTGAGCACAGAAATCTAGGTTGACACTGCAGCGCAGTATTGAGTGAGTGTTACACTGTCGGAGGCGCCGTTCCTCGGGTGAGATGTTAAATCAAGGCGTGGACGTAAAAGCTACAGGAAACTTTTTTTAAATCCGGGACCGGCATGCTGCCGGTTGATCAAAAAATCCGGATTACAGAGAGGTATACTTACTAAGGTACGAGAGCCCCGTACACGGCCACAGATCCAGGCGTCCCTGTTGCATGGCAACAGGTGCAGGAACCCCGGTTACACGGCCACAGATCCAGGCGTCCCTGTTGCATGGCAACAGGTGCTGGAACCCAGGTTACACACCCACAGATCCAGGCGTCCCTGTTGCATGGCAACAGGTGCAGGAACCCCGGTTACACAGCCACAGATCCAGGCGTCCCTGTTGCATGGCAACAGGTGCAGGAACCCCGGTTACACGGCCACAGATCCAGGCGTCCCTGTTGCATGGCAACAGGTGCTGGAACCCAGGTTACACACCCACAGATCCAGGCGTCCCTGTTGCATGGCAACAGGTGCAGGAACCCCGGTTACACAGCCACAGATCCAGGCGTCCCTGTTGCATGGCAACAGGTGCAGGAACCCCGGTTACACGGCCACAGATCCAGGCGTCCCTGTTGCATGGCAACAGGTGCAGGAACCCAGGTTACACCGCCACAGATCCAGGAACCCCAGTTATACGGCTACTAATATGAAGTAAAACTTACCTGAACCTACTCCTGAATTTTGCCGGTTAAGAGAGATTTCCGGTTATTTAGGTGCTGGTAAAAAGAGAGTTTCCTGTATTTCGAAGAAGAGCAGGGGAGTTATCCCCGGTGTCCTGGCCAATATTTATCCCTCAACCAACATCACTAAAACCGATTATCTGGTCGTTATCACATTGCTGTTAGTGCAAATTGGCTGCTGCGTTTCCCACATTACAACAGTGACTCCACTTCAAAAGAGTACTTCATTGGCTGTAAAGCGCTGTGGGCCGTGCGGTGGTCATGAAAGGCGCTATATAAATGCAAGACCTTTTTTTTCACAAAATACCACACAAATAGCAACAAACCTGGATAGTAAACCACTGTAATTTCCCTTAGATTTCTGATGCCAGTGGAGAATTAGCTTTAACAGAGGTGGCTGCTGAGAACCCATTTACCATGGCGACACTTTCAACCAAGGAATGTTATATTCTTGACAATGGGCCATGTGGCCATATATTTATGTGGAAAGGTAAGAACGTCTGTGCACTTCTGTAACACAGTGTGAACTTTACCAGATTTACTATTCATTTTTGTTTAAAGTCCATTTATTTCGATGTTTATAATGATTATTCTTTATTTAAAAACTACTGTGGTTTAATGATTCTCTTCGTACGATTTTCAACATTTCTAAAATGAAGCTTCAAATACTTGTACTCTTATTTTCACAATTTTTTTGGGGGGGGGGCGGGTGGGGGGGCGTCGGGTCAGAACTTCCGAACTAAATCTGACCATTTTGGGGCAGTTTCAGTGTGACAGGAATGGGAAACGTAGCGAGCGGGAGGGAAGCTGCTCAGCTGGCTCCCTTGCTTCCGCCGCTACTTGTGGGATGTTCCACCAAAGGTGAGATGGGACGTTCAGTACGCCCACTCCTACTAGGGCAGGCTTGTGCAAATGGCAGGAATGCATCATCTGATGTACTTCCCATCGTTACTGCATTAGCAACGCTGGTGCCGGACACGCCGTCACGCTCCTGGCAGCCAGCGTTGCTAAGATCAGCGGAGTTGGGAGGGGCCTCAGCCAGTGCAGTGAATCACCGAGCATACCTGATTTCACCTGGGACAGCAGTCGGAATGCTGCAATTGGCGTCGGCCGCAGTGGGGAAAATAAGTTGGAATTTTTATTCATGAACGCTGTTTACTGGAAAGTGCGCACGTGTAAATGTCTGAGGACAGGATTGGCTTTGGCTCTGCTGCTCTAGCTTGTTCAAATAGATGCTCACTAGTGAGGCACTTTGGCTGCCTTATGTACATAGTGAAAGTGTTCTCTATTAAAGCCTGTCTTAACACTGTTGCTCATTGTCCAGTCCATGGGACAGACAGACTCTTGGTCATGCTTGTCTTGTATCACTGCTTCCTGCTGCCTCTTCTCCAGCCTGATAATTAGCAAGGTCCCTTAGTCGGGTGAAGTTGGATAAGAAGCAGCAGACAACAATAATTGTGGGCACCTTTTGCGAGATTGTCCCGTAGTAATCCTCTGATCAGTCCGAGCACCTGACCTTTTGCTTCAGGATGCCGATTTCTGCTTCAACAAGGCCCTGCTCGCACGATAGCAAAATACTGCAGATGTTGGAAATCCGAAATAACAACAGAAAATGCTGGAAAAACTCAGCAAGTCAGGCAACATCCCTGCTCGCACTTCAATGTACTACTCTTCACTGGGTTTCTCAATGGGGTAAGCAGCCATTCAGTGTGACTCTTGGGACTATTACAGACAAAGCTTGTAATCTCCTCTTTAATGCTGTAGACCTCACAAAAAGCAGCTTTTATTCCCCACATAATTTGTTTATGTGTACTGCATTCAGAAAGGCTCAAATCTAGTGAAAGCTCGTTGTGTAGAAGTCTTTCTACAGATAAAGTGAATGTGAAAAGCCTTTTGTTTGCTTAGATGATAAGATACAGGACTTTTTGTTCCCCTCTGAAGTGCAAGTGGAAATGGATACTACAGGTGAGTCTCTTGAGGATTAGGGGCAGGTTTGTGCTGTGGGCTGCTGCCACTCAGAACTTGATGGAAAATTGTGGGCAATGCACCTGTGATTTTCTGATATTTGTGGGCAGGGTCTCAGCCCCAGCTCTTTCCCACCATGTAGTCTCTTGTAGTTGTACAACCAAATATAACCAACAGCAATTGTATGCTCTGTGGTGAGGTTTATAGTATTAAAAGGCTTACAACTTCCGTACTCTGTAAATGCTTGCATGTTGGGTCCATATTGACGTCTTTCCTACATTGATCTAGTTTCATTTCCCCCTGAGATTGGCTAGCTGCGACATCTGTATTTTTTTGTTTTGTTTTTACTGCGAATCCTCCACAATCATAGTTTGTTCCTGCTTCATTTTAGGCATAGGATTACATAGGATATAGGTCACAGAAACAGGCCATTCAGCCCAACCAGTCCATGCCGGCATTCATACACCACTCGAGCCTCCTCCCGTCTTTCCTCATCTAACTCCATCAGCATAACCCTCTATTCCCTTCACCCTCATATGCTTGTCTAGCCTCCCCTTAAATGCATCTATACTATTGGCTTCAACCACTCCCTGTGGTAGCGAGTTCCACATTCTCACCACTCTTTGGGTAAAGAAGATTCTTCTGAATTCAATATTGGATTTCTTGGTGACTATCTTATATTGATGGCCTCTAGTTATGCTCTTCCCTACAAGTGGAAACATTCTCTCTGTATCCACTCTATCAAAACATTTCATAATTTTAAAGACCTCTATTAGGTCATCCCTCAGCCTTTTTTTCAAGAGAAAAGAGACCCAGCCTGTTCATCCTTTCCGGATAGGTATACTCTCGCATTTCTAATATCATCCTTGTAAATCTTCTCTGCCACCCTCTCCAGTGCCTCCAAATCCCTTTTATAATATGGTGACCACAACTGCACGCAGTACTCTTAAGTGTGGTCTAACCAAGGTTCGATACAGGTTTAGCATAACTTCCCTACTTTTCAATTCTATCCCTCTAGAAATAAATCCTAGTGCTTGGTTTGCTTTTTTTATGGCCTTGCTAACCTGTGACGCAACTTTTAGTGATTTGTGTATTTGTACTCCGAGATCCCTTTGTTCCTCTACCCCATCCTCCAAGTGATAAGTGACCTCACTGTTCTTCCTGCCAAAATGTAATACCTCACATTTATCTGTGTTGAACTTCATTTGCCAATTATTTGCCCATTCTGCAAGTTTATTAATGTCCTGTAATTTGCTGTAGTCCGCCTCAGTATGGACTATCCCGCCCCCCCCCAGCCAATTTGGTACCATCCGCAAATTTAGAAATTGTGTTTTTGATTCCAACGTCTAAATCGTTACTGTAAATTGTGAACAGCAGTGGTCCCAGCACTGATCCTTGTGGAACACCACTACCCACCTTCTGCCACTGTGAATAGCTACCCTTTACTCCTACTCTCTGCTTTCTGTCCTGAAGCCAGCCAGCAATCCATTCTGCTACTTGTCCCCTGACTCCGCATTCTCTGACCTTATTCATTAGTCTATTATGGGGTACCTTATCCTTATCTTCTCCTTTTTTCCCCACTGTATCCTGTGCATGTACTTGCACATTTACACGACAGGACGGGTTCTCTGTAGGGCCCGAGAAACCAGCCGAGCGATCGTGTGGCAAGCACAGCGCTCGTCAGTTTTTAGCGACATTAATTTCAAAGCTTTACTCGGGGGGCCAGCCCTGATGACATGTTCATGACAAGCTCTCAACCCATAACTGCATGCAGTTCTTTAAATGACACTGTCGTGCCCTTTCTCCACACCTGCCCTAAATTTTCAAAGCCCTTTGCCCTTGGATTTCTATTGTTGGGACTCATAGCCTTATTTCGCCAGAGCTATGGAATTGAGCTGTGATCTCTGACGGGGCCAGGCTCCTCATATTCCAGTGCGCATACACCCTGCGTCATCACACCTATGCTGCCACATTGGGGTCTTGGGAATTTTAGGGACTTTGTCTGGAAGATTTAACACCATTGTTGTAAACAAAGAAACCGAACCCTTTTTATGATTTCCTTTACTGATCCTTGTCTTGATTATGTTGAAATGCTCTCATTTTCAGTGTTTCAGAAGCATTTGTAGTCATTTTTTAAAGAATTTTCAACATTAACATCTCAGCACACAATGCAATGATGATTTGAATAGTTGGACCTGCTGCCTTCAGCTTGCCAGTGTTACAGCTCGTCTGTTTTATCACATGCCAATAATGTAATATTACAGAGGCTAAGCTGCAACAGTTACAAGACTGTTTTACAATACACAGTTTATGATTTACGGAAGAGCTGTTGGCACTTTACAGATTCCCATTTTAAACATGAAGGAGGCTTTATCTTGAATAATTCTTAAATCAGATCTCCGTGCCTATGGAACAGGTAAATTGTCTCTGGACATCCATTTGAATTTTCAATAAAGTGCGTGCAGTCTACTTTAGAAGTGGCTCGCCACAAGTTTTAAATGACGTCTAATTATAAGATCTAACAGGACACAGCAACAGGAAATACTACCTCCATTAATTTCCACAGGGATTCTCCTGATTTCCTGCCATAACATGGCAGTAATCCTAGTGGAACGGCATAATGGGCTGTGTACAAAACTCTCTCCGGTGTTTCTGCCGACTTTCCGCTCCAGTTACGGCGGGAGATCCGGAAACGCTGCGGAGATTCGACCTCTCTGTCTTTAGATGATTGCGAGTGTATAGGTGATAAGAGGCCTGTAGTAGTTGATTAGCTTCGAGTTAGGATTAAATACCCCACGGCTCAGATATAAACAACTATTCTTTCTTCAGGAAAGTCTTCCAGCAAGACTGAACGGAAGGTTGGATTCGATACGTGCGAGTTCTTTATAAACTCAAAGGGATATTCAAAAAATACTCAGGTAAACAACAACGACTCAACAGCCACTGTCTCGGCTCACCATGGTCACTTGGATGGGGTACCGGAGGGTGGCTGGGACCCCAGCATGTGTCAATCAAACCAGGAGACCATTTACGATTTACAGAAGTCTGTTGACCTCTTGCAGATTCTCAATTTAAACCTAAAAGGAGAGTCCTAACCTTGAATAATTCTTGATCAGATTTCTGCGCCTACAAGTCAGACAACTGGCCATCAGCGACCATTTTAATCTATAATGGAGTACACGGAGTCCATTTTAGGGGTGGGTCACCACTCCTTTTAAATGGCATAATTATAGGATGTCTTAACAGTCTTAACAGGATGCAGCAGCAGGAAATAGTACTTCCTCGGGGGTTGTCCCGCTCACCCGCCATAACTTCAGAGTAGTGCCACGGACTTTACAGGGAAAATAATGTAAATGCCATTTTCCTGAGATTTCCACGGCACTTCCACCGAAGGCATGGTGGCTGATCAGGAGAACCCCTAAGGAAATTCAGCCCCTAAGTCTTTTGATGATTCAGGGTAGACAGGCAACAGGAGGCCTGTACTAGTTCAGTAGCTTCTAGTTAAGATAAAATACCTGTATGCAAGGTTCAAATTTAAGAGGGGATTTGACCTCTCACTTTGCATGCTAATACGTCCTCATCCATATATTCATCACTGTTTAGTTTCAAAATCAGGTAATTGTTTTGTCTCACCTCCTGACTCCCCAAAGCCTTTCCACCATCTACAAGGCACAAGTAAGGAGTGTGATGGAATAATCTTCACTTGTTTGGATGAGTGCAGCTCCAACAACACTCAAGAAACTCGACACCATCCAAAACAAAGCAGCCCGCTTGATTTGCACCCCATCCACCACCATAAACATTCACTCCCTCCACCACCGGCGTACCGTGGCTGCAGTGTGTACCATCTACAAGATGCACTGCAGCAACTCGCCAAGGCTTCTTCAGCAGCACCTCCCAAACCCGCGACCTCTTCCACCTAGAAGGACAAGGGCAGCAGGCGCATGGGAACACCATCACCTCCAAGTTCCCCTCCAAGTCACACACCAACCTGACTTAGAAGTATATCGCCGATCCATCATCGTCGCTGGATCAAATTCCTGGAACTCCCTCCCTAACAGCACTGTGGGAGTACCTTCACCACAACGACTGCAGCACTTCAAGAAGGCGGCTCCCCACCACCTAAGGGCAATTAGGGATGGGCAATAAATGCTGGCCTTGCCAGCGACGCCCACATCCCATTAAAAAAAAAGAATTAAAAAAATCTACTGTCTGCAGCAAATCATGCAGTCTCGATTCTTTTCTGTTAAATTTATTGAAGGAAGTAGTGTATAAGTACATGTTTCTATATTGTTTTCCATTTCCTCTTTTTTGAATTCCACTAAGAAGACAATTCCTCTTTCATTGGAGAGCGCATTACAGTCTGGACTGCAGATAGCTGTGGTCATTGGTTTTCTGTAATTATCTAATGGCATATGGGACAAGACCAATTCAGGCCAATCATCTCAGCCCCAGGACATCGCTGCAGGAGTTCTCAGGGCAGTGTCCTAGGCCCAACCATCTTCAGCTGCTTCATCAATGACCTTCCCTCCATCATAGGGTCAGAAGCGGGGATGTTTGCTGATGACTGCACAGTGTTCAGTGCCATTTGTAACTCCTCAGATAATGAAGCAGTCTATGCCCGCATGCAGTAAGACCTGGACGACATTCAGACTTGGGGTGTTAAGGGGCAAGTAACATTCGCGCCACACAAGTGCCAGGCAGTAACCATCTCCAACAAGAGAGAGTCTAACCACCTCCACTTGACATTCAACGGCATTACCATCGCCGAATCTCCCACCATCAACATCCTGAGGGTCACCATTGACCAGAAACTTAACTGGACCAGTCACATAAATACAGTGGCTACAAGAGCAGGTCAGAGGCTGGGTGTTCTGCGTCGAGTGTCTCATCTCCTGACTTCTGACAAGGCACAAGAAGCTCGACACCATCCAGGACAAAGCAGCCCGCTTGATTGGCCCCATCCACCACCTTAAACATTGACTCCCTCCACCACCGGCATACTGTGGCTGCAGTGTGTACCATCTACAAGATGCACTGCAGCAACTCGCCAAGGCTTCTTCGGCAGCACCTCCCAAACCCGCAACCTCTACCACCTAGAAGGACAAGGGCAGCAGGTGCATGAGAACACCACCACCTCCAAGTTCCCCTCCAGGTCACACACCATCCTGACTTGGAAGTATATCGCCGTTCCTTCATAGTCGTTGGGTCAAAATCCTCGAACTCCCTCCCTCAACACTGTGAGTGTACCTTCACCACACAGACTGCAGCAGTTCAAGAAGGTGGCTCACCACCACCTTTTCAAGGGCAATTAGGGATGGGCAATAAATGCTGGCCTTGCCAGAGATGCCCACATCCCAGGAACAAATAACAAAAAATTCAGTCAGGATGCACAATATTAGACCGCTACACAAACCTTTGATAGTTTCCTTCATTACTGCTGATTCAGTTTTAACATTCAGCTACTGGGCAGGCATGCAAACAAAGGGCGAGAAATTGGGGCGCATTGCGCCTGTTTTTCAGGTGCTAAGCAGCCTACTAAGTCTTCAAAATGGCCGGAAGTGCGCTGCCGGCCATATTTTGTAAGGGCAAACAAGAGTCGTCCTGTAGCCGTGCTTGAAGCAGGCATTAGACCCTTTGCATATGCCTGTGTTGAGGCCATGCTCTCAAATGATTGGTTTGCCCTGAGGCAGCCAGCGCCACCGAGACACTAGCAGCGGCCCGATTTTCCACTAGTCTTCGCGCATCGGCTCCATTATAACAAGGCCCGAGGCCCGATATCTGGGCGCCTCGGACTTCACCATTGTGGCACAGGGTATGTATCCCATGAGTCAAATGCCACCAATACAACCCAGATCTCAGCGCAGTCCTTGTATGATAACATGCAAGCACTCCTCTCCCCAGGATGGCAGGGTCCAAATGATATGATGCACAATTTGGCAGGGCATGGGGAGAAGAGACCCTGAATTTACAGACGCATTTTACTTGTGTTAATAGCAGTTACACATTTACTAACTACTTTTTCTCATTTATCATGTTTTTGTGTTGCACTGTATTAAAAAACAGAAGCCTGAATCTTGCCTTATTTTGTAGATACAAATACTTCCAGAAAATGGTGAGACACCACTGTTCACTCAATTCTTTTCGGACTGGAAGACCAAGGACCAAAGTGAAGGACATGGAAAAGTGTTCAGTGTCGGCACTGTGGCCAAAATCAAATCCGTTCCCTTTGATGTCACAAAGCTTTACAACTCATCCGACATGGCCGCACAATACAACATGGTGGATGATGGGTCGGGCGAAGTCCAGGTAACAAGTCAACAACAATCACCATAGATTTTTTACTTTGCCAAAGCACAGGGACCTGGAGTCAATAATGGGCATGAAAATGTATTCAATGTTTCTCTGCAGATTTGGCGAGTCGAAGAGTTCAAGAAAGAGCCCGTTGCCCCTTCATCGTACGGTCAGTTTTATGGTGGAGACTGTTACATTATTCTGTACTCCTACAAATCGGGCAACAGGCAGAAGCACCTTATTTACACTTGGTAAGCCTCCTCACATACTCATGAAATATAAAAATTGGACGGACTAAGAAAGCTAACTTGCACAGCCACTGGGAGGACGAATAAGAAAGCATGGATTTTTTATGTTTGTTTACTTTTTAAGGCAAGGCAACAAAGCGACAAAAGATGAGCTGGGAGCATCAGCTGGCCTCACGATTAGCCTGGATGATGAGATGCAAGGTTTGCCTGTCCAGGTATGTATTAACCGTCACTAGATTAATCATTCATTTACTGCACTATTTATGTTCACACACTCACACGATCAGACTTTCCATCTAAAGTTCAATGCATTCCTTTCTTGGCAATTTAAAGGGAAAGTGCAAGTTCCAAACAGTTTACATTTTCCACTCGGTGCATGCATGCCTCCAGTATTTAACGTCATTACCTGTTGATGTTTTGCCCTTTTACACAATAAAGGTAAATGGACATTGTGTCTTCTCCTCGTACTGAGAGCTGCCATTGGTAGGACAAATTATTTTGTTGTGGTGCGACAGACCGCAACAAATCCTGGGATTTCCACCTTGCGCTCCAACTTCCCTGGTTTGTTTCCCCCTCTTCGGCACTTTAATTTTATTCAGGAGAATGTTTCAAAGGATTGGTGATCTACCTCTTTCTGCCCACTTAACATGAAGGAAGTTTCCAGTTGCTCCCAGACTCAGGGTTAAACTTGTGACTGTCCAGGTGCGGTGCGGCCAGGTGATGCATGTATCAATTGAGCAAATCTTGGAACCCCAGTCATTTTATAGGCAAGTGCAGAAGCAATCTTGCGTGCCAAAGTCAATAACATTACTATTTATTCTTAACATTCCCAATAAATTAAATAGCAGGATTCACATTATTATTAGAATGGTGTTTGAACCCTACAAGTTAGTTCATTGATAAAATAATATACAGTGGTGTTGACTTACTATTTTCCCACCCACCCTATTGTTCAGACTCTGTGTATTTCCTAAGGTTTCTTTTCACTCCATGTCTGTGGTGCTCTTTCTGGCTTTCCTTTCCCTTGCGCCCTGAGTCTCTCCTACCCCATGTGTTTCCAGTGCAGTCTCTCACGCCAGGCTTTTTCCGAAATAGTCTGGCACAAGAGGCTGCATTGGAGTCTGTTTCTGTTCTCTCTCATGCTGCGATAGCGAGACCAATAACAGGAAGACATGCACGTCACTCACATTAGCGAAATGAGGGGTTTCTGCTAAAGAGGCTCTCAGCCTCCCGGGAGATAGAATGGACGTCAGTGAGTCACCTGATGTGGGCATCACAGTGCCACCTACAGGCACAGTACTGACAGAATATTGTGGCTGCTCATCGGGTCTGAAATATTATAGATACCTTGGGCTCCTGTACTTTGCCCCTAGGCAGAGGGCGTAGCCTATTCAACACTCGCTATCACCAGAAACTGCAGCAGCTGCTTCAGAGATGGTGGAGCTGTGATGTTCTATTCCACAACTGGGATACAGTGGGCTCTTCCTCAGACAGTGGTTTGTATGTTTAGCTCTTTATCTTCAATACAATCGGATGCATGTAGTGCGCATCATCTGGTTTTATTCTCTACTAGCAGTCAAACATAACACTAACATAACAATATCGAGTTCAACAATTTCAGATCATAACCTCGGCCCCTATTATATTTTTATATATTTTTTATCCACACTTTTGGTTTGTGCCTTTTCCTTTTTTCCTCTCTGTCCCACATGGCAACTGTCTCTCACTCTGCCAGCGCATTTCACACTTCATCTAGAGCCATTGTTTGTTTCTTTACCTGTCCTATTACCATCTCGTCTCACCTTGAATATCTCTTAATGTCTCTTCTTTCATCCCCTCCCCCATTTCCCAGCCCCCAAACTGCCTTTTAATCTGTTTCATTTCCTGCCTTTTTTTCTCAGTTCTGTAGAAGGGTTTCGACCCAAAACGCTGACTCTGTTTCTCTCTCCACGGATGTTGCCTGGCCTGCTGAGTTTTTCCAGCGTTTTCTGTTGTTAAGTCAAACATAACACTTTGGTTTCTGTGTGTATTAGTTAGAAGCAGATCCCTTATAAAGGCAATCTTGTAGCAAACAATAACTTTATTGTTATAATCAAAATAACATATCAAATATGCCTGTCAGCATTGCGCAATTATATCTTGGCATTTCGCCACTTCACCTTTTTAAGCGGCTTTTACATCCTTCATCAAACAGCTTAATCTTTGTCATTTTCAGCAATCTCTTTCCTCAGCTGTTTCATTCCTGCCCTTTAACTGACATTTTAATATTAATAAACCACCATGATCCCAGCACAGGTAGCTAGTTAACCTGCAATGACTTCTAACTACGTGGCATGATTGATGGGCTCCTTTACAATGACCGGCTTATGGTGACACTAGGGCTGGAATTTTAATTTGGAGGTGGGTAGGGAGTGGGGGGAGTAGAAAGTGGTCAGGAAACCCGGGAGAACGGGTTTCCCGCAGGCCCTGCCGAATTTAATGGCAGGGCCTGATTAGCATTTTCAATCTCTGTGCCCTGCCCGCAGCCAACCAGATGGAGAGGCTGGCTGACTGTCGGGCGGGTAGGCCTGCGGCACCAGATCGCAGAGAGGAGGAAGGAGGGATGGGGTGGAAGGCTGGAGCGGGATTGGGGGCCCGAGGGAGGAGGTCAGAAGGCGATCGGGAGCCGGAGACGAGAGGTCAGAAGGCCAGAGGGGGTATCGGGGGCTGAGGATCGAAGGCCGGAGGGGAGATCAGAGGCCTCGTGGTGGGGGGGGGGGGGGCGTCGGAGGCCTCGGGGGGGGAGATCGGAAGAGCGAGGGTGGTGTCCGATCATGGGGTGATGGCGAGGCAGGAACACTTGATCCAGCAGGTAAGTGGAAAGGCACTTTCCTCCTGGATCTAGCAGTTCTCGTCTTCCTTTAGCTGGCGGGTTCCCCGAGGCCTGGGATACCCGACCAGCCAGAGTTAAATTTAAAATGGTGGATCGCCATGAGGCATGGAGCCTCATTATAATATTTAAAGTGTCCACCTGCCTCCTGCGAGCGGGTTAGTTGCCCCCCCGCCCGCCTCTGTTAAAACCAGTTGGGGTTGGGATTCAGATTTTTAACCCTTCAGCATCCCACCCGCCCTCAACCCACCCGTTTTGGGGTTAAAATTCCCCCCATGATATTTAAAAGCAAGTGTTTTTAGGAATTCATCCCTGTTTATTGTGGGCTGTGTCTTGACTTGTCCAATTGGGAAGAATGTGCTCGAGAATATAATGGAGAGACTGGAGTAAGGAATGTCATCACTGTCTCTCCTTTCTCTATCTTCTAATACTACTGTGTTCAGTGTTCCCCTGAAATGTCATCTCTTGTTCCTTCTAAAGTCCAAAATCAACATCATGCACACATCCTCCTCCCATATGTTCCCACTGTACTGAAATGAAGACCGGGAATTCCCTCAGATCTGCTCCTGCTCCACCGCACTTCCGATGAAGTTACTGCAATGGAGTGGGATCAGCTCCGAAGACATTCCCAGCCTAAGGCTCATTGCGCAACCTCGTTCTCTAACTCGTTTTTCTCAGGACCACGAGACTGTGGAACTCCTTTGCTTCCCTCCGTCTTTCCGACGTCTTATAATCTTCACCCAAGCTTGGCACCATTACTTCCTCATCAACCTCATCTTCTCTTTTTTTTTTTACCTTTTTGGTCACTGTGGTTCTGAATTAAAAAGATTTTTTTTTAAACATTGGAAATGGGTTACTGTTTGCTTTCTAGGTACGGGTGACACAGGGTCAGGAGCCTCCTCACCTGCTGAGCCTGTTCAAAGATAAGCCACTCATTGTGCACCTCGGCGGGACCTCCAGGAAGGGTGGCCAGACCGCTGCTGCAGCGCTTCGACTTTTCCATATTAGGATAAGCTCAACAGGAGCTACTAGAGCTGTTGAGGTAAGTAAATCCAAAATGTCGCCATTCGGGTTCCGATGATTTGCTGATATTCTCACTCGATATTTACTCCACCAAAGGAAATGCCTAATTAATGTTCACTTTGATTAAAGGGAGTGTGAAAGATTAGCTGTATCTAGCAATAATCCCAAAGGACCTCTTCTATTACAGTTACATTTTAAGTGACTTTTTTCCTCAGGCTAAAAGTATGTACAGGAAACTTTGTTATATCCGGCACCGACGGGACCGAGCTGTTGCCGATCTATCAAAACTGCCGGACATACCAGCGTTAATGTTGAAGCATACGGAGGTTTTCATCTCCGTATCTGACAACAAACACTGTTGCTTAGCAACAGCTTCTAAACAGTCGGCCCGTACCTTAGAAGCGTCTCTGTAGCTTAGCAACAGCTTCAGAGAGACTTTGCACAGCCTGACTGTTGAAAAAAAAGCCACGAGAAGAAAAAAAACCTAACAAAACGGCTCCTGATTTCTGCCGGTAGATCGAGGTTTCCGGACATACAACCTCCGGATAAACCAAAGTTTCCTGTAAGCTGATGTGAAAATGGAAGGAGGCTGAGGAAGCAGACTCCTGGTTTTAATTAAAATAAAAGTAGTGATCGTTTTATATCATTTGCATTTGATGAGTCATTAGCATTAATTTCAGTCTCATTTAATATGTCGGGGCCTATGTATATTTAGGATGTAATACATAATAGGATATCTAAATAGGAGCTGAATCAACAATTCAAAGCCAGGCAGTCCGGCTCTTGTTTACCACTTTAAAGATAAAGATGAAATGTAGAATCATAGAATGATACAGCACAGAAGGAGACCATTCGGCCCATCGTGCCTATGCCATCTCTTTGAAAGAGCTGTCCAATTTTCCATCAGTCCCACTCCCCTTCCCTTTCCCCGTAGCCCTGCAAAGTTTTCCCCGTTAAGTATTTATCCAATTCCCTTTAGAAAGTTACTATTGAATTTGCTTCCACCATCCTTTCAGGTAGTGCATTGCAGATCATAACAACTCGCTGCATTCAAGAAAGAAATTCTCCTCATCTCGCCTCTGGTTCTGTTGCCAGTTTCCCAAAATCTGTGTCCTCTGGTTACCGACCCCTCTGCCACTTGAAACGGTTTCTCCTTATTTACTCTATCAAGACCCTTCATGATTTTGAACACCTCTATCAAATCTCCCCTTAACCTTCTCTGCTCTAAGGAGAACAACTCCAGCTCCCTAGTCACTCCATGAAACTGAAGTCCCTCATCCCTGGTACCATTCTAGTAAATCTCCTCTGCATCCTCTCTAAGGCCTTGACATTGTAAGGATTGGCTTTCCTTCTGCCCATTTCTACCTTCCGTCATGACGTCACATTCGGGGGCGGGAGTAGCGGGATGCCGAGCTTCCCATGAAATCCCACCCGTTCTGCCTACCGTACAAACACTAGCAGGAGTGTTTGCCCCACGGGGCTATAAGTTGAGGCCCACAATGCCATTTCCAATCGACAAGTGGGATTGATTGCTGTTTGTAAACGGGCAGATTAGCCAGGAAGCAAAATTTCTGGCAGGTTTACAACTTTGGTCAGAACCCGGTCTGGTCTCGCCTTCAACAGAGCGGCATGGTTCCCACTCCGAAATCATGCTGTGTCCGGGGGGGCGAGGCTGTTAGTGGTGCAGGCGCCCGTCCCAGTATTCAAATGGCCCTCTCGCTGGGACTTGAGGCAGGGTCAAGGTGAGGGCAAATAGACGACCGCAACTCGCACCCTGCCGCACTTGCAGTAGCACAGTACCGGGACCACAATTTCCGCCCCTTTCAATTGGGTGGTATCAATTCTATGTTTGTTAGAACTTCGATTAATTTTTTTTTTTTTTAATTGTTTAAATCATTACGACTTCTTAGTTTGCGAAGGCATTATAAGGGCCAGCGGTTGGTCACGGTGTGTTTTTGTGCTTTGCAGGTGAATTGTAATGCAGGGTCGCTAAACAGCAATGACGCATTTGTGCTGAAAACACCAGAGGAGACCTACATCTGGAAAGGTGTGGGTGCGAGTGCCGCTGAGCTGAAGACTGCCAAGTACGTGGTCAGTGTTCTTGGGGGAAGTGCAACAGAGGTCCAAGAAGGAAAAGAAACAGGTAGAGCTTTCAATTCTTCTTTTAAATCCAATGGGGAATTCAGGAGAAACTGCTTTACGCAGAGAGTGGTTAAAATGTGGAACTCGCTACCACAGGGAGTAGTTCAGGCGAATAGTATAGATGCATTTAAAGGGGAAGCTAGATAAGCACATGAGGGAGAAAGGAATATGTAGATAGGGTTAGATGAAGTAGGATGGGAGGAGGCTCATGTGGAGCATAAACACCAGTAGAGACCAGTTGGGCCGAATGGCTTGTTTCACAGAATTATACAGCGCAGAAGGAGGCCCATTCGGCCCATCGTGCCTGTGCCGGCTCTTTAGCAGAGCTAGCCAATTAATCCCACTCCCCTGCTCTTTCCCCATAGCCCTGTAAATTTTTCCCTTCAAGTAATGCACAAATTTCCGTGCTGTAAATTCTATGTAATGTAAAGTAAAGTAACGGGATATGGGAACAGGGCGGGGCCACATGGGATTAGGACTACTGCCCGTGTGGAGGACAAACACCAACACGGACCGGTTGGGCCAAACAGCCCATGTTGTAATTGTCTGCAACTCAGCTACTATAGCCACCATTCAAATCTGAAATTTCATTGGTGCGACACGGGCGTCTCTGAACTACCAAGCCACGACCTATCTTGTCCATAACACTAATTCGCTGTAAATAATTACACGCATCAGATAATGGCACTCACCTGCAATTTCTGGCAGTGGTTCCTGCGATCTCCCGCCGTGTCTTTGGCGGAGACTCCGAAGAAACGGTGTGAGCAGCAGCCGACGCCGCCGTTTCCCTGGGATCTCCGGCAAAGTTACGGTGGGAGGTTGGGTGAACCGCCACAGAAATTCCACCCCGCTGCTGCAATTCAGTCTCTGCTTTCTCCCAAATACAGAGAAATTCTGGAAGGCTCTTGGCGGTAAGAAGGAATACCAGTCCTCCAAAGGCCTCAAAAATGAAGTTGCCGCCCACCCGATTCGCTTGTTTGGCTGCTCAAACAAAACAGGAACATTTGTCGTGAGTTGAGGCATTTTAAATCATGGAACATTTAAATCATTTCATGTAGAGATTGATTCCATTTTTAAAGCATTTCTGCTTTGGTTTCATATGATTTCTAAATGAAATTAAAATATTTATTTTTCCACATAGATTGAGGAAGTTTCAGGTGAATTCACACAGAGTGATTTGGCAGTTGATGATGTGATGCTGTTAGATACCTGGGATCAAGTAAGTTGTGGCTCATTTACCTTATTATGTATCTACATGGAGCTTTCCCAATGGCCTTGGTGTAGCACTAAGCAATGCAGACGAGAAAGTTTTTTTTTATTCATTCACGGGATGTGGGCATCGCTGGTAAGACCAGCATTTATTGCCCATCCCTAATTGCCCTTGAGAAGGTGGTGGTGAGCCGCCATTTCTGAGGGCAGTTAAGTGTCAACCACATTGCGGTGGGTCCGGTCACAAATAGGCCAGACCAGGTTAGGACGGCAGATTTCCTTCCATAGAGGACATTAGTGAACCAGATGGGGTTTTTTACAACAATTTCATGGTCACCATTACTGATACTGGCTTTTTTTTTAATTCCAGATTTATTTAATTAACTACATTTGAACTCCCCAGCTGCTGTGGTGGTCAAATTGGTCAAGCTCCGACATATAAGTTACTTTGGGGCCCTGCGGCTAGCTTGAATTGTGATCATTAGGCCCAAGGATAAATTCAGGACAGTCACACACACACACAGAATCACACAGAATCCCCACAGTGCAGATAGAGGCCATTTCGGCCCATCGAGCCTGCACCGACACATATCCCACCCTATCCCTGTAACCCTGTAACCCCACGTATTTAATCCCCTAACACTAAGGGTCAATTTATCATAGCCAAATCAACCTAACCCGCACATCTTTGGACTGTGGGAGGAAACCGGAGCACCCGGAGGAAACCCACGCAGACACAGGGAGAATGTGCAAACTCCACACAGACAGTCGCCCGAGGCCAGATTTGAACCCGGGTCCCTGGCGCTGTGAGGCAACAGTGCTAACCACTATGCACCTCTACGTTCTGGCAGGTCACCGGAATCGCTCTCGGTTTGGGGCACTAATGAATTTAGGCTTCAGTGAAGGGGGAGTTTTAAGGGGGGGGGGCGTGGGGGGGGGAAATGCTGTAACTGGCTGTGCAGATAATGAAGTAGAGTTGTACCCACTATACAGTCAAGAAGTTTAATGTGTTTTTTTTCCACTTTACAATTTTGTAGATCTTTCTTTGGCTTGGCAAGGATGCAAATGAAGTGGAGAAGTCGGAGTCAGTGAAATGCTGTGAGTAGCTGGAGCAGGTGTTAACTTGTAGGAGGAGCAAAAATCAGCAATATATATATATTGCACAAGAACTTGGTATAAAAATATCCATTTATATAATTATTGGCATTTTTGTTAAACTGCTTCTTTCCTCCCTCCCCATTTAAAAAAATATTTTCTTTCCCTTGTAAGGGTTTCTATACCAGCATTACACTGGTCAGCAGGATAGGTAGTGGCCTGCTCCCAGGCCTCGCCCATGCGAACATTGGTTGTTAAGTAGTAGATATGTTAGTTATACCAATACGCCCTCTGATTTGATTTTCTTTCCATTTTTGGGGTGGCTAGGTAAAAGAGAGTTTTGGATCTGTTGGGCGTCTCTCTACCTGACATCAGGAACCCACTCATACATTGAACCCAAATCCACATTGGCCAGCTGACTAACTGTACAGGCTATAATTGTGGGGCGTTAAATAGTTTGGGGATAATTATTGACCATTCACAGTCATAGAGTCATAGAGTTATACAGCACAGAAAGAGGCCCTTCGGCCCATCGTGTCTGCGCCGTCCATCAATCCCTGTCCAGTCTAATCCCATTTTCCAGCATTTGGTCCATAGCCTTGTATGCAGTGGCATTTCAAGTGCTCATCCAAATGCTTCTTGAATGTTGTGAGGGTTCCTGCCTCTACCACCCTTTCAGGCAGTGAGTTCCAGATTCCAACCACCCCCTGGGTGAAAAAGTTCCTCCTCAAATCCCCTCTAAATCTCCTGCCCCTTACCCTGAATCTATGCCCCCTTGTTATTGACCCCCCTACTAAGGGGAAAAGTTCCTCTTTATCTACCCTATCTATGCCCCTCATCATTTTGTACACCTCAATCAGGTCCCCCCTCAGCCTTCTTTGCTCCAAGGAAAACAACCCCAGCCTGTTTAGTCTTCATAGCTGAGGCGCTCCATCCCAGGTAACATCCTGGTGAATCTTCTCTGCACCCTCTCCAAAGCAATCACATCCTTCCTATAGTGAGGCGACCAGAACTGCACACAGTACTCCAGCTGTGGCCTCACCAGCGTTTTGTACAGCTCCATCATAACCTCCCTGCTCTTATATTCTATGCCTCGGCTAATGAAGGCAAGTATCCCATATGCCTTTTTAACCACCTTATCTACCTGTTCCGCTGCCTTCAGGGATCTATGTACATGTACACCAAGGTCCCTCTGACCCTCTGTACTTCCTAGGGTCCTACCACTCATTGTGTATTCCCTTGCCTTATTTGTCCGTCCAAAATGCATCACCTCGCACTTTTCAGGGTTAAATTCCATTTGCCACTTTTCCGCCCATCTGACCAACCCGTTTATATCGTCCTGTAGCCTGAGGCTTTCCTCCTCACAATTTACCACCCCACCAATTTTCGTGTCATCCGCGAACTTACTGATCATACCTTTTACATTCTCATCCAAATCATTTATGTAGATCACAAACAGCAAGGGACCCAGCACCGATCCCTGAGGTACCCCACTGGACACAGGCTTCCAGTCACAAAAGCAACCTTCGACCATCACCCTCTGCCTCCTGCCACTCAGCCAGTTTAGGATCCAACGCGCCAAGGCACCCTGGATCCCATGGGCTCTTACCTTCTTGACCAGTCTCCTATGCGGGACTTTGTCAAAAGCTTTGCTGAAGTCCATGTAAACCACATCCACAGCATTTCCCTCATCCACACACCTAGTCACCCCCTCGAAAAATTCAATCAGATTTGTCAGACATGATTTACCCTTGACAAAGCCATGCTGACTATCCCCGATTAATCCTTGCCTCTCCAAGTGGAGACTAATTTTGTCCCTCAGAATTTTTTCCAATAATTTCCCTACCACAGATGTTAGGCTCACTGGCCTGTAATTCCCTGGTTTATCCCTGCTACCCTTCTTGTATAATGGTACTACGTTAGCTGTTCTCCAGTCCTCTGGTCTCCAGTCCACAGTATGATCTTTGGGGCTAAACTTGCACTGGGATGGATCTGATGGGCAGTAATACAAATTGTTTTAATCTTGGCTTACTGGTCAGGTCACACTTTGAGTATTTTGTGTGGTTTTTAGGCATCCTATCTTCAAAAGAACTTTGATTAATTAAAGAAGATTAAGACAAAAGTGACAGGGATGGTTCCAGGACTTGGAACTTGAATTAGGGAGAAACTCACTCATGCAGTTTTTATTTACAGTGGAGCAAAGAAGATTAATAGGAAACAAAGTCATGCCTTAAAATGCTGAGAGGAATGGATAATGTTGATACAAATAAGTTCTTTTGCTTAGACCCCGAATGAAGGATATTAGCATAAATGAACAAACCTCAGGCAAGACTAAAGATTTTTTTTTGTCATGGAATAGTCCTTGTGTGCAGGAGTCTCCTACATAAAGCAGTTAGAGTGGCGTTGGTTAGCGCCTTTAAAAAGAGGACTATCTTTTCAGAAACTAGGTCGATGGTTACAAGGTCAAGCACAGATGGTGGTGATCTGTTGCTGTGTTGAATGTGATGGCTCCTGTTGGAACCCTTGCAAAACCAGCTATATGTTTGAGCACCAAAACCATTTTTCTCTTGCTGACTGATTTTGGCAGCAACAACATTCAACCGAAAAGATAGTTTTAAAAAAATAATCTGAAAATGAAGAAATCCTGTTCCCCGATCAGTTTTACAGCATTTCCGACAGACACCAAACCTCAGTTCAATTTGGTAATTTAAAAAAAAGTTTTATTCCTTGGCTAGAAAATCATTCAAAACAGATGTAAAACTGAAGGCAAATAAACTGAATTAAGGTCACCGCTTTTATAAAATCTGCCAACTAATATATTCCTTTGCTTTCTTCCAGCAAAAAAATACTTGGAAGCTGACCCATCTGGAAGAGACACGGGGACTCCCGTTGTCATTGTGAAACAAGGAAATGAACCGCCAACATTCACAGGGTGGTTCTTAGCTTGGGATCCCACCATGTGGGATGTGAGCCCTCTGCAAAAAGCTCTCGCCGCTCTCCAGGTGCAGTGACGAGAAGGGATTACACTGGGTCATCTTTCTTTTTTTTTGCATGCCCTAGCTGTAAAGCATCAAAGAGTCGGGTTTTATAGTGCCAGTAGAAATACAGCAACATTTTCCACAGTTTAAAGAATTCTGAGTGAATTAATATTTGTACGCTCAACGCTGCTTTGACACGTCATAAATTATATTGGGAATAAGCGCAGTGATGGGTTTCAAAGTTGCCTCCGCCGCTGGTTCACACTCTCCGTAAACTAGGAAATGTGAACCAGACATCTGTTGGAAAAACTAGTACTGACCTGTGATCTTCCCCTCCAACTCGGTGCCATAGTTCTGGCTTTGTGTTTGACGGGATGGAGTCTGTTTAGGTTGAGCCAGCCAGAAAACCTGGACTGTACAAGGTCATTCATTGTAGATGAACTGTCAAACATAATAACATTATTTGAACAGTTTTGATCACCACTTTTTGATTGTAGTAATAATGGGACTGAATCAAGTGGAAAATGGAAGACATTGTCAGAAGGGAAACTGTGCGATGCTCCCGTAGTCAGTTGCTTGGAAGAGGCTTGTGCAACAACTAATATGTAAACGTTTACGACTTAGAAAAAGAAGAGACGGACTTGTCATGCTCACTTACCACTTAAGATCAATAGTAACCCTGGAAGTGACTCAAATATCGGCGAGTACAGGAAACTCTTTTTTATCCGGCACCAATGGGACCGGCGTGGTGCCGGTTTATCAAAAAGTCCGGATTACAGAGAGGTATAGTTAAAAGGTACGAGAGCTCCGTACACAGCAACAAATCCAGGCTTCCCTGTTGCTTAGCAACAAGTGCAGGAACCCAGGCCACAGACCAAGTGTCCTTGTTGCTTAGCAACAAGTGCAGGAACCCCGATTACACAGCCACAGATCTAGGAACGGCCACTAATATGAAGTAAAACTTACCTGAACCTACTCCTGAATTTTGCCGGTTAACAGAGATTTCTGGCTATTTAGGTGCCGGTAAATTGAGAGTTTCCTGTATTTAGGTGCCGGTTTGAGGATGGCTGGTAGCATGTTAAATATCGAAGTTGGGAGGGGGGCGGAACATGAGGAAACATGCCACACCAAAAATAGTTTCATTTGCAAAAATGAATATCACTTTGCACTGTATCACAAAACTTTAAGGAGTATTCTGAACCTTGGCGGCCTTAAATGTGTTTAAATTGAATTTCTGCCACTTGCTCTGAAGCTGTGCGTGAGCATGCGTGCCGATATTGGATTGTCTGAGCACCAAGGCTGGGCTGCTGACCTTCACTTCGGTGAGTTCCTGTGACTGGCTCTTCAGGTTTTGCTGCATCTCCAGTTTTTGCGGACGGCAAGGGTATTTTAGCAAGGCTTCTGCTAAATTGCTTGGCTCAACCCAAAAACGAATCTTACTTTAAGTGTACCCAGATTCATGGTTTATTCCTATGTTGGTGTCTTAATAAAGTCTTTCCAAATCTATTTCAAGTGTTTTCTCATACTTTTAATGGGCACTTTTCTACACTGTGCTTTCATTCCGTTTTACGGCATTACAATATCGTATTTTAGTAATTGACACTTTAATATTTACGTTTACGTTTTTGCATCATATTCTGGGTGAATGCAGTGTCCGTTTCTTTTTAAGAGCCTCTACAATCTTGCAGGAGTTAACTGCAGACACAGCACCACAGTTTCCAGAGTTGTCCCCAGCTTACATTGCAGTGGTGTTTAATTGGGAGCTGGAAAAGCCAGACATCACCATACTGGCGATGATGTCTGGTTCACGTGGATGTGGAGGAGCCCGCATGATGTGCTGTGCTATAGTTTTATTTATATTTAACTTTTTTCTTTTCCCCATTTTAGAAGTTCTTTTTCTCAACTCTTTAGATCTGACAGGTACCTTCCTACAGCTAAGCAAGCAGATAGCCAGACTTCTAACTAAGGCCGAGATTTTCCAAGGGGTCAGCGGGCGCGATCGGTGGCGGTTCGGGTGGGAAAGTGTTTTTTTCCCCCCCAGCGGGCTCCCCCGCTGTGAACCCGCCACCACGTGCCTTTCCCCGATGTAGGGTCTGTCAGCGCTGAGCAGACCCGACACGCAGCGACGGGTTCACAGCGGGGGACCCAGTTCAGGTAATTAGTGGCTTGTTTAGAGCCACTTAGGAATGAATTGCAGCTCACCTTCTGCATTTGACAGCTTGCCCACGGGGTCCACGCTGGTCGTGGACCACGTCTGTCAAGCTGAGGCGGGAGTTCAGTGGCCATTGAATCAGTTGTTGCGTTGACAGCTTCAAATGTACAGTAAAAGCTACCACCTTACAGAGATATCTTTCTTCAGCCACAAGCTCTTCCTCACTTCATTTTCACCATGCTGTAAGTCTTTACACAAGTCTCCATCCAGTCTGACCTCATTACCTCTCCCACCATTGACAGATCACTTCTGTCATCTCTACTTCCACCTGCCATCTATTCCATCAGCATGGGTGCCCTTTATACTCTCTCACCTTGGTCCTCAGAATCCCACCACGATCAGCCCCAACACCAGCAGCATCAGACACACCAGCAACACCAAAAATGACACCACCAACCTTCTCCGCAATCACCTGATACAGCACAGGACACAGGGCATCAGCACCCGGCCACATTGCTGCCCAGGTGGCCAGGGATGGCCTCACCATGGCTAAATTTATTTCACTTGACGCTGTACACCCTGGCTACCACATGATGTGCCAGGTTGGCACCACCCCACACCAACACCATAAAGCATCCCTACAATGCCCAAGCCATTCCTTTCATATGCATCACCATTACGGGGGGTACCGTTATGTCTCACCATTCACTGCAACTCACTAAGCCACTTTCAAAGGTGCACACAAATCTGTCCAAGAACGCAAAGTGTTGAAAATAAAGATTTCAATGTTTGACACCACATTAACAGAAACTTTACATGAACATTGGATAAAACACCCAAGTGCCTATCCTTGTGTGTTGTTAGTTGGTATGATTGCACTAGGATGAGGGTGAGTGTGAGGGATAGCTAGTGAGATGGGGATGTAATAAAATAGATAGGGATGGGTGGAGGGATGTGCAGGAGTAAGGTAGGGAATGCAGAGTGATGGGGATGTGATGAGAGGTACAGCAGGATGCAGTTGAGTATGGCTTTGTACTAATGTTTCATGATCTACTGGGATCATTGAAAGGTTTGCGGCACTGCACCCAGGTCCTCCTGACCACATCCCTGCTTGTGCCCTCTGCAATGTGCAACCAGGCTGTGTTGATCTCCTGGGGAGGTCTCTTCCGCCCATGGGAAGGGAAGAGGACCTCCCTGCGTACTGTGACTCCCTCCATAAGCATATGGAGGGATTTATGGGAGAGGCTGGATGCAGCCCTGTGCCTTTGTGCAGTGCTTCTCAGTGTTTGCAGCACCTCAATGCTGCAGAACACTGACAGCACAAATGTCAAATTAAAGTTGGCCATGGTCCCTTTAAGGAAACCGGCTGATGATGCGTCATCAAATGATGTCACCAGACCAGCTTCCTCTAATTGGCCGGGAAACGCATTGGGCGGGCTTAACCAGCCCTGTCAAGGGAAAGTTATTCTACACAGCAGGATGGAGCCAACAGCAGGGTCGAGACCCGCCACCGACATCGCCCGCCACGGTTAGTTAAAATCCCGGCCATAGTCTCTGCCTGTGCTGCCTTTTGAGTTGGGTGTTAGAAGATGTGTAACTCATCCATAGACGTCTGCTTCTCTCCCTGTAGAGATGTGTCTAGCCTCCACTTGACACAGACCACATGGCTGACGGGGGATTTTCTGTATGAAGAATTGCAAACGTAGTCGAAGCCTAGCACTCTTGTGGTGCCGCACACAGCTGTACCCATGCACTGTGCCACTGTACCAGTATTTTTCACCTTGTTGGCAGGTGCTATTGGGTGATTTGGTACAGTGTGCCATTTCTTCTGTTTTTATTGACGCTGTGGAGGAGAGCAGGATAAAAATACAAGTTTTGCTACCTCACTTAGAATCTAAAAGCAGTACGAAGCCTGGTGATTGAGAGGAGTTTTCATACAACACTTTAGTCCCAGACGACCAGTGTGAACTGCATCCCACTATTCTACTTCTGTAGGTTTATTCAGACTGCCTCAACAGTAGTTAACGGATCATGTCCTGAAATGAATACTGCTTAGGCTGAACATTTCAACATGTTACAAAATTGATAGCATTCATATGGGACCACCCAGTAAACTTACGTTTGTAGAGATAGATCAGTCATATAATCATAGAAACTTCCAGCACAGAATGAGGGCCTTCAACATGTCGTGTCTGTGCTGGATCTTTGAAAGAGCGATAGTGCTCAGTCCCACACCCCGACTTTTTGTCCGTAACCCTGTAAGTTCCTCATCCTCAAGTACTTGTCCAACTCCCTTTTAAAATGATTTATGGAACCAGCTTCCACCACCTTTTCAGGTCGAGCGTTCCACATCCCGACAGCTCTCTGAGTGAAAATGTTTTATCCTCATCTCCCCTCTAGATATTTTGCCAATGATTTTAAATCTATGACCTCTGATTATTGACCCACTCGCCAGAGGGAATCGTTTTCCTCTCTTTACTCTATCAAAATCTCTCATCATCTTGAAAAACTCTATTAGGTCACCTCTTAACCTTCTCTGTTCCATGGAGAACGGTCCTAACTTTTCCAATCTCTCCTCATAACTGAAGTCCCTCATTCCTGGTAAAACTCCTCCGTACCCTTTCTACACCTTTCCTGAAGTGTGATGCCCAGAATTGTCCACAATACTCCACCTGAGGGGCCTAGCCAGTGATTTATAAAGTTCTCTTCAAAAACCAGGAAGTAATTGAGAGGTCCAAGAAATGGACTCATTATTCCTGTTCATATACCTTTATTAGCCACACCCAAGAAATTAGCATATGGAAATAAATAAATGGTGAATTATCACTTACTTGGCTATAATCAGTAATAGAAGGAGATTCATACAGGCATTTTGATGGTGCCCCGACACACTGAACCTCAAGCTGGTTTGTGCGTTTGTATTTTGGGCCATTGGAGGGACGTTTAGTGGAATTTTAAGTCTTCCCACAGTGAGGGAGGGAAGCAATTCCAGGTTGTTCTCCTACACTTCCAGCAGCCAATTAATAAAGCACTATTTGGCAAAAAAAACTAGAAGCAGCTGAGCTGCCTATCCTAAAGCATCAGTTAGTGCACGGTGTTGGGCAGAAGGGAAAGAGGCTAATGTAATGTAAACAGGGATTTCAAAAAAAAAATCAAAATAAATAGAAAAGAAAAGCTAGATACCTAACTGAGCAACCGTGTGAGCAACTAAATGAACATAGCCTGAGCGTTACAGGTCAGGGTGACAGGGGCATCTGGGAGTCACCTGACCACCCACAGATATCACAAATTACTCGGAAGTGTAAGACAAACCCTGCCCACCATTAACCGTTGTGTTCGTGGCAAGACGCTACACTTAGTTGGACCCGAAAATCGAAGAGAAACTCGCTTCATTTAGCCAAAACAAATAGCTCAATTGGTGTTGAGTGAAACTAAGTAGTTAGTCAAAGGAAGCTAAATATCAGGTAAATATTAATTTCTCAACTCAAATGATTAACACATTCATCAACACCACATCAGAGAATCAACTAAAAGTTCCAGCCAATTAGCCGCTGGATGACTGAACTGGAGGTAAGAGTGACTCGAGATCTCAGGGGATTCTTTTCCTCCGCAATGATCATTTACCAACAATGGGCACCACGTTAGGCACCGGAAAATACGGGCCATTAACTGTTTAAATACAAGTTCATTCTTTTCTGAAAAGCAAAGACGTGTAGACCAAAGAATACATAAAGAATCTTGTGAGAAACTGTGGGCTAAGTCGGGACAGCAAACACTGAATCACCAGGAAATCGTTAGCAAAATACAGTTCCATTTTGCTGACTAGTAGGTACTGGTGCGTGGTCGTATTCCAAGAACAATCACAATTTTTAAAAAGCAGAACAAAACCTTGCCATTCTAGGAACAAACTCAAATTGGTAACAGAAAAAAAGAACTAAATGTTTTCTCAAAGTTAATCAGAAAATGCCTGAACTACTTCTAGATATTTGCAGTGGTGAACTCTGCAGCTTTTAAATTCTGGAGCAGACGTCCTTCAGGTCCTTGTCCTCTGCCGCCTGGCCCGGAGTACAGGCTTATTAATAATACATTCAGTCTCACTAATCTACATTGTGAGGTATTGGAGACAGTGAAGATGGAGTTGCCAGGGACCATCAAGTATAGAGAACTATAACTGAAACTTAACCCGTAAACAACGTAATTTTAAAGGATCTTCTCCCAGATGGTTATTGAAGCATTTTAAAATCTAGCATATGCGGAGTATGTTTGATACAAAGAGTTATATAATGAACCGTTCACTCCATTTTCCTTCCTCCATTCGTCAGAATCATTGAATGTTGATTCAACGTTACTGTCCCATTACCTTATGAAAGTAAGCACAATGAAATATTACCTCAGTGTTGACACTTGATTTTATGTTTGGTTAGTTTATAACAGCTGTGTTGAAACTAATAAATCCATATCTTTGAACAAACATAGCAACCATGCATGTCGGATAATCTGTTTTATTAAAAATGTTTCATTATATCTGAATGAAAGTAAAAGAGCAGAGGCCTTGTATTTGAATGAACCAGAACTAACAGAACATACACAGATCCAAAGCTGTTAACATTGGACTGTTTCTAGGCGTGAGACGCTACAGATGCATTTGCACCGACCAGATTTAGGAACAGCTTCTTTCCCAGGGCTGTCATCCTACTGAACTCCACAAATAAACTCTAAAGCCTGCACATCTGCCAATGCACTTTATTATGGTTATGTTTATGTTAATGTATTACAAGCCAAATGTATGTTGAATGTTTAAATGTCTTAATCTAAATTTACACTCTCGGGAGCCGCAAGCCTACATTTCGTTGTACTGCACTTGTGCACTAACAATGACAATAAAAGTTGACTTGATTTGATTTGATTTTGTTAGTGAGATTTACACTCAAAGCCACATGCTGCAGCAAAGGCATTGTGGGCTGTTGTTCAGTTGTACTATTTTTTCTGGCTAATCAGATTTTTGGGGCTGTGCCAGCTTTTTCGAAGCTGTCGGCTTTTCAGAGTTTTTGCAGTTTGGCAGGTATGAGAAAAGGGCAAATCGTTAGAATAAATCATAGAATCATTCAGCACAGAAGGACGCCATTCGGCCCATCTTGCCTGTGCCGGCTCTTTGAAAGAGATGTCAGATTAGTCCCATTACCCCCACCCACCCCCCCCCACCCTCGCCCTGCAATTTTTTTTCCTTTTCATACATCCAATTCCCTTTTGAAAGTTACTAGTGAATCTGCTTCCACCACCCTTTCAGGCAGATCGCAACAACTCTCTGCATTAAAAAAAATCTCATCTCCACCCCCACCCGCCTGCCCCCCTCCCCCGCCGGGTTATTTTGCCAATTGTCTTAAATCTGTTTCCTCTGGTTACTGATCCTCCAGCCAGTGGAAACAGCTTCTGTCAGCCTGGGCCATTCTCCCACAGCTCCTAGTGTGGGCGTAGATCTGGCAGCGGTTTTCTGACTTTGAGCCAGAAAATGGTGCATTACTCCAAGTCATTGGCTAAATAATTCATATGTATGATTGTAACTTATAGAAATCATAGAAACTTATAGCACAGGAGGAGGCCATTCGGCCCATCGTGCCCATACTGGCTCTTTGAAAGAGTAGTCGTGCTTAGTCCCACAGCCCCGCTTTTTGTCCGTAACCCTGTAAGTTCCTCATCCTCAAGTACCTGTCCAACTCCCTTTTAAAATTATTTATGGAATCAGCTTCCACCACCTTTTCAGGTAGAGCGTTCCAGATCCTGACAGCTCTCTGAGTGAAAAACCTTCTCCTCATCTCCCCTCTAGATCTTTTGCCGAAGATTTAAACCTACGGTCTCTGATTATTGACCCACTCACCAGAGGCAATAGTTTTTTTCTCTATCTACTCTATCAAAACCTCTCATCATCTGGAAAATGTCTATTAGGTCACCTCTTAACCTTCTCTCTTCCAAGGAGAACAGTCCTAACTTTTCCAACCTCTCCTCATAACTGAAGTCTCTCATCCCTGGTAACATCCTGGTAAACCTGCTCTGTACCTTTTCTAAGGCATCACATCTTTCCTGAATTGTCCACAATATTCCAGCTGAGGCCTAACCAGTGATTTATAAAGTTCTAGCATAATCTCTTTGCTTTCATATTCTATTCCTCTATTTATAAATCCAAGTAACCCATATGCTTTTTTAATCACTTTATCATCATGCCCTGCCATCTTTAAGGATTTGTGTATATGGACACCAAGGTCTCTCTGCTCATCGACACTTTTCAAAATGGTGCCATTTATAGTATTCTGTCTTTCCATATTAGTCCTCCCAGGCGGTTAAGAAGGCAAATGGTATGTTGGCTTTCGTAGCGAGAGGGTTCGAGTACAAGAACAAGGATGTCTTGCTGCAGTTGTACAGGGCCTTGGTGAGACCATACCTTGAGTATTGTGTGCAGTTTTGGTTGCCTTATCTGAGGAAGGATGTTCTTGCCATGGGGGGAGTGCAGCAAAGATTCACCAGACTGATACCTGGGATGGCAGGAATGACGTATGAGGAGAGATTGGGTCGATTGGGCTTGTACTCGCTGAAGTTTAGAAGAATGAGAGGGGATCTCATTGAAACTTACAAAATTCTGACAGGACTAGACAGACTGGATGCAGGAAGTATGTTCCCGATGGCCGGGGAGTCCAGAACCAGGGGTCACAGTCTAAGGATAAGGGGCAAGCCATTTAGGACAGAGATAAGGAGGAATTTCTTCACCCAGAGAGTAGTGAACCTGTGGAATTCTCTGCCACAGAAGGCAGTTGAGGCCAATTCATTAAATATATTCAAGAAGGAGTTGGATATATTTCTTAAGGCTAAGGGGATCAAGGGATATGGGGAGAAGGCAGGGACAGGGTACTGAATTTGGATGATCAGCCATGATCTCATTGAATGGTGGAGCAGGCTTGAGGGGCCGAATGGCCTACTCCTGCTCCTATCTTTCTATGTTTCTATGTTTCAGAGCGCATCCCTTCACACCTCTCCGGATTGAACGCCACAAACACTTCATTTATTTTGTTTTACTAGAAAGTTACCTGTAAACTAATATGTATGTAAATTAAAAGTGTGGATGAGGACCCAGAAGTGAGAGTCAGTTGGAAACCCTGTTTTACTAAAATTTAAAACCAGTATAAAGGACGGGGAGGAGGGGAGCCGGGCACGGCGGCCAGAGGTCGGATCGTGAGCGGGAGAAGCAGGCCACCACACGTGGAGCTGGCAACAGTGAGGAGGAGGCCGCGGTGACGAGGAGGACAGAGCGGCTGAGGGACATCTTGCTCCCACTGCCACTGGATGCCATTGTATTGACTCTGAACATGGTGCTGTATGAATAGCTGACGTGTCCCTACGGGGAGTAAGCATTCCATTGTAATTGTACTTGTTCTGGTTACATATGGCAAATAAAATTGAATTGAATTAATATCAGCAGGTTCATATACACGATTAGGAACATAAGAGCGTGGTAACAGGATTAGGTCATTCAACCCAATGAACCTGCTTTCCTATTCTTCTACTTTGTTCCTATGTTGAGGATTTTCCAGAGATTTAAGGGACAATTTTAACCCTACCCCGCCTGACGGAACCCGGGCGGGATGACAGCTAAAATCATCCGGGTGACTTACGCGCCAACGTTCCGCATGGATCTCGTAGCCTGCTCTTGATGGCAAGGACGCCAGCCTGAAGTCGGCGAGGTCCTTCTTGAAATATGCAGATTGAGTTCTGATGACGTCATCGAGCCCCACTGCAATTTTAACTGAGGCCTGAGCGGCGAGGCCAGTGTGGCTTTCCCACCAGGTGAAGACAGAGGGGAGAATATCTGGGCCCAGAAGAGGCCAAAACGGGAATGTTTGTTTACTTTCCTTGTGGGGCCGAGAGGAGCAGGAGCGCTCCTCCAGGCCACACAAGAAAGTTTGGGCCACCCCTGGACTCCCATTCCCTCCTGCGAGACCCTCTCTACTAGTTCAGTAGCTTCTAGTTAAGATAAAATACCCCTATGCAAGGTTCAAATTTAAGAGGGGATTTGACCTCTCACTTTGCATGCTAATACGTCCTCATCCATATATTCATCACTGTTTAGTTTCAAAATCAGGTAATTGTTTTGTCTCACCTCCTGACTCCCCAAACCCTTTCCACCATCTACAAGGCACAAGTCAGGAGTGTGATGGAATGCTCTCCACTTGCCTGGATGAGTGCAGCTCCAACAACACTCAAGAAGCTCGACACCATCCAAGATTGGCATCCCATCCACCACCTTTAACATTCACTCCCTCCACCACCAGCGTACCGTGGCTGCAGTGTGTACAATCTACAAGATGCACTGCAGCAACTTGCCAAGGCTTCTTTGGCAGCGCCTCCCAAACCCACGACCTCTTCCACCTAGAAGGAGCAGCAGGCGCTTGGGAACACCACCACCTCCAAGTTCCCCTCCAAGTCACACACCATCCTGACTTAGAAGTATATCGCCGATCCTTCATCGTCGCTGGGTCAAAATCCAGGAACTCCCTCCCTAACAGCACTGTGGGTGTACCTTCACCACACGGACTGCAGCGGTTCAAGAAGGCAGCTCACCAACATCTTCTCAAGGGCAATTAGGGATGGGCAATAAATGCTGGCCTTGCCAGCGACGCCCACATCCCATAAACAAATGTTTTTAAACTCCCCACCCTGCCCCCACCTCCAAATTTGTGCTTCAGGTTAAAATCGGGGCTTGTCTTTCTGCTGCCTACGTGCTCTACTTACTCTAGTGACACATGTTGACTTTTCACTCTTGCTGAAGTTCAGGCAAAATGCCTTAGGGTTGGGGGAAGTCTAGGGTGTGGTGTATGTGCCTTTAAGAGCCCCTGTGTACTGTAATGCCGGTAGTGGCCACTCGAGCTATATAAGCCTGTATAGTGTCTTGTATCTTTTAGTTCACCTCCAGACTTTGTTCAGTAAACACCTGTTAAACCAACTCCTGCATTCCGTGTCTCCATTAACACACGGATACAACAGTGGTGACGAATTGGAAACGGACTTACCTGCAATTCAGCAGCACCTCAAGGAGATCGATTCCTCAGACGAAGGTCGAAGAAGAAAAAAAAAGAAAAAACTGTGGTTTCACCAGCTAGCCGGGCTGGTGGCAGGTACTGCAATAATCCTTCCTGTGCGGCGGGCTGGGGCTCGATCGGCTGGCTCTGCAGCGGGGCCGAGCAGCGAAGGCGGAGGCAAACAGAGACGGAGGGTGGAGCACTCGGGAGACGGCCAGCGCTGCAAAGCAGGTCGGCGTTCGGACCAAGCAGAGGGAGGGAAAAGTCCCAGAGAGTCCGGCGGGAATGAGTCTCCAACTATTAAAAATATCTGTATAAATAAAAACCGCGGAGAACAGCGTTGTCAGCAGCAGCAGCGGCGGGAAAGCACGGGAGGCGCCATTTTTTCTCGGCAGGGAAGAAAGGAAAGCGCAGAGGCGCCATTTTTTTTTCAGGATGCCTATAACTGGCAATATTACTGCTTTCGATAGTGATGTAGAGGATTGGACCACATATGTGGAAAGAGTGGAGGTATATTGCACAGCGAATGAAATAGAGGATGATAAAAAGGCATCGGTACTTCTAAATCTAATGGGCGCAAGGACATACGGGCTGTTACGAAACTTAATCACTCCAGCCAAACCGATGGACAAGAATTTTAAGGAGATTGTTGATATCCTACAGGAGCACTTAAACCCAACACCGCTGCTGATAGCGGAACGATTCAAATTCTTCAGGAGGAATTAGCACAAGAATGAAAGTAACGCTGATTACCTCACCGAATTAAGGAAGCTGTCAAAGCACTGCCAATTCGGGGCAGGACTGGCAGATTCTCTTCAAGACAAATTCGTCTGTGGTCTCCTAAGTGAAGGAACACAGAAAAGATTACTTTCTGAGAAAGATTTAACACTGGACAAGGCTTTCAGTGTGGCTGTATCATATGAAGCAGCAGCAAAAGGAGCTGCAGAGATACAGCAAAAGCCACAGGACTTCGGCACCCATGAAATGACACAGGGTTCCGAGAGATGTTATCGCTGCGGCAGATCCACCCATGACCAGAGAGACTGCTGGTTCAAGGACAAAGCATGCAGGCAATGCGGAAAGATGGGACACATTGCACGTGTTTGCCGATCTGGAAACAAAAAATCCACTGACAGAAAAAAAATCAATAAGGAAAAGTACAGAAAGGTACAAATGATGACGGACAGTAGCTCCGAAGACCAGAAGAGCGATAGCGACTCCGGAAACAAGAGACTAAGCTGTCTCAAATTACATAATGTAATTGCCAAAGAAGATTACCAGACCATTTGGGTTACCCTCACGATAGCGGGGTCCCCAGTTAAAATGGAGCTAGATACAGGATCAGCTCTGACCGTCATAAGTTGACGGGATTATGAGCGGCTATTTCCGCATATACCTTTGAAAGACACATCCATTATCTTGAAAACATATACGGGGCAGAAAGTATACCCCAAAGGGAAAATAAGGGTGCCTGTTGTATACAACGGCAAGGAAATACAGAAGTTGTATTTATACGTTCTGCAAGATGGTGGTCCACCGCTGTTGGGACGTGAATGGATCAGGAAGATACGTTTAGACTGGCACTCCATTCAGACACTGACGGTGACCAGTAAGAAAAAAAATGAAGATGACGTCATACCTGAACGATTAAAAGACATCTTGGCCAACGCCAAAGAAGTGTTTCAACAGGAACTAGGAACCTTGAAAGGCATCACCGCCTCAATAAAAGTGGAAGATGCGGCAATTCCCAAGTTTTTTAAGGCAAGGCCAGTGCCATACGCAATTCGTCCAGCAGTCGAGGCAGAGCTGGAGAATTTGGAAAAGGCAGGCGTGTTATCCAAGATAGATTGGAGCGAGTGGGCAACACCCATCGTCCCGGTCATGAAGAAAACGTTGAATAATGATAAATCTGAAGAACAGAGAAAAATTTGCATCTGTGGGGACTTCAAGGTGACTGTAAACCCGGTCCTTCACACGGTACAGTATCCTCTTCCGAGGATAGAAGATGTTTTCGCCTCACTATCCGGAGGGAAACGTTTCACCAAAATTGACTTGGCACAGGCATATCTACAGATGGAGGTTGAGGAGGCCTCTAAAAAGTATCTCACGATAAACTCACACAAAGGCCTGTACCAGTACAATCGACTGGTTTTCGGAGTAGCATCAGCTCCAGCTATCTGGCAAAGAGCTATGGAACAAGTCCTGCAAGGGATTCCGGGGACTCCATGCTACCTAGACGACATCCTTGTAACAGGAGAAAACGACAACGAGCACCTTGCCAATTTGGAGCAGGTGCTCACTAGGCTGAGAGAACGGGGCCTACGAGCAAATCGCCCCAAGTGCGAATTTTTCCAGAAACAAATATCATATTGTGGCCACATAATTAACGAAGAAGGGTTGCATAAGTCACCTGAAAAAATTGAAGCGGTCATAAAAGCCCCAGCACCTGAAAATGTCTCACAATTAAGGTCGTTCCTGGGATTGATAAACTACTATCATAAATTTTTACCGAACTTATCAACTGTTCTGCACCCTCTTAACGAACTGCTACAAACGGGTGTGAGGATGCCAGTCGGTTCTTTCTGTAACCTCTAGATGGCACCTTCACTTGTTTCTAGCCCTTTGTTAATTGTTCCTAGTCTTTGTTAATTGTTCCTAGTCTCCTGTGTTAATTCTTAATGGCCTGTTAGCTGTTCATGGGTTTCACCTGGTTTTCTTGGTATATAAGTTCTATGGTTGTTTCACTCCTGGCTCAGTCCTAGCCGGGTAACCGGGGGGACTAGCCCTTGCTCTGTGGCTCCTGGCTTTAACTAGTTGGTTGCCATAGTTCTCTCGAGCTTTGTATTTAAGATGTATTCTCGAGCTTTGTATTTAAGATGTATTCTCGAGTTCTGTATTTAAGATGTAACTAACTTTGTGTCCTTGGTTTCTTAGTCTTGATAAGGTGCTGGGCTGGACTAGCGTGTTGCCATGTTGGAGCTTGTCCTGAGCTTTGTATTGATAAGCAGATTACCCCTGTGGTAGCTTGTCTCGAGTCTCGTCTCGGCAAGCCGGTTGCCCTTGTGGTAGCTTGTCTCAAGCTTAGTGCGGACAAGTGGCTTTCCTCATGGAAGCTGTCCTGAGTTCCTATCTTGACCGTTTTGTAACTTGTCTCTAGTTCTTATGTATGCTTGTTGTGTTTCTGTCTCGAGTTCTCTTGTCTCTAGTTCTTATGTATATTGCTGTGTTCCTTGTGCGAATCTAGTTATGTGTGGCTTACCCCTGTGGTAGCTTGTCTCGAGTCTTGTCTCGGCAAGCCGGTTGCCCTTGTGGTAGCTTGTCTCAAGCTTAGTGTCGTTTTGTAACTTGTCTCTAGTTCTTATGTATATTGCTGTGTTCCTTGTGTTAATCTAGTTATGTGTGAATCTAGTAAAGTTCAAACAAAGTACTGTATATTTGCCTCGCGCCTCGTTTCTGCACTTGGGTCCAGAACCTACATTACCCGGAGAGCACGGTCCCGTGTGAACACGGCCCCGTGGCTCCCCAACCCCGTCACAACGGGAGTAATTTGGAAATGGAGCGAAGACTGTAAACGTGCCTTCCATAAATGCAAAGGCTTGATCACGTCCAAGGAAGTTTTGGCTCATTACAACCCATCACTGCCAATCAGACTGGCGTGCGATGCATCCCCTTACGGCGTAGGAGCGGTATTATCGCATAGATTCCCTGATGGCTCGGAGCGGCCGATAGCTTTTGCGTCACGCTCATTGAACTCAGCTGAGCGTAACTATGCCCAGATCGACAGGGAAGCACTCAGCCTGGTATGGGGAGTGAAGAAATTCAACCATTACCTACACGGACAAAAATTTACCTTGTTGACTGACCATCAACCCCTCGTCTCCATATTCAACCCTAAAAAGGGCGTTCCCATTATGACAGCGCAAAGGCTACAGAGGTGGTCCCTTTTCCTAGGGGCACACCAATATGACATAGAATACAAAGGATCAAAACAGCATGGAAATGCTGACGGTTTATCGCGTCTACCGTTGCCAACGGTAGAAGAGGCACCTACAGTGGACCCAGTGGAGATGTTCCACTCAACCATAGTGGAATGTCTACCAGTAACAAATTCTACCATTGAAAAGGAAACGAGAAATGACCCGACTCTCTCACGAGTCTACGATGTAACGGTGAAGAGATGGCCAGCACATGACGAACCACTGTTGCCAGCATTCTCGCAAAGAAGAGAACAGCTGTCAGTGTGCCGAGGAACCTTGATGTGTGGATCCAGAGTGGTGATTCCACCCAAACTCCAGGATAAAGTGCTAAAGGAGCTTCACGAGGGGCATCTGGGTGGAGTGAAAATGAAGAACCTAGCCAGAGCGTTTGTGTGGTGGCCAGGTATCGATGGAGACATCGAAGAAATGACCAAGGGCTGTTTAGGATGCCAGAAGGCCCAAAACGCCCCACCACAAGCCCCTCTACATCCATGGGAGTGGCCCTCATCTCCATGGCAAAGGGTATACATCGACTTTGCTGGTCCATTTATGGACTCAATGTTCTTAATCGCGGTTGATGCACACTCCAAGTGGCCAGAGGTAATAAAGATGTCCTCCACCACCACGGAAAAAACCATCACAGTATTAAGGACCATAGTTGCCAGGAATGGGCTGCCTGAACAGATCTGTTCTGATAATGGACCGCAATTTGTGTCCGAAGAATTCAGGAAGTTCTTAAAAAAACAATGGGGTTAAGCACTACACGTCCGCCCCATACCATCCCGCCACCAATGGATTGGCTGAAAGGTTTGTCCAGACCTTCAAGAAGGCCATAAAGGCCATGGGTAATGAAGACATAAATCTACAGCATAAGGTAGATAACTTCTTGTTTGCCTACAGGAATGCAACACATGTGGTTAGAAACCAAACTCCCGCCATGATGTTTTTCAATAGAAGACTAAGATGCCGGCTGGATTTGATCAAGCCAAACATCAGAAGGGACGTAAAGAACCGGCAATTTCAAGGCATGAATGAAAGGCCAACTAGAACCTTCCAGATAGGTCAACAAGTTTTGGCCCGGGACTACCATACCGAGAAATGGCAGCCTGGAACTATTTGCACACGACTAGGACCGCTGATGTATACCGTGGACGTTGGAGAAAGCATAATAAGGCGCCATGCTGACCAGATCATAGAGTCATCCGAAAAGGGGCAACCTACACCACAACTCTATACGCCTAATGATGAAGCAGATATACCCATAGTATCTACCTCCGATCCGGTGATACTGGAACCAGATGAACCTGACACTGGCATTCAAGCCGAATCGACCTTGGCAAAAGAACCTACTACACCACCGAAAACTACTACACCACCAAGGCGTTATCTGGACCGAGTCAGGAAGCCTCCAGAGAGACTGACTTATAATTGATTAACTGCAGCAAATGTGTAGATTATTGTTCTTGTAAACATGTTAATTAATGATTACTTAAAATGTTATGTACTGGTTGTCTAAAAGGGGAGGAATTGTGGTGTATGTGCCTTTAAGAGCCCCTGTGTACTGTAATGCCGGTAGTGGGCACTCGGGCTATATAAGCCTGTATAGTGTCTTGTATCTTTTAGTTCACCTCCAGACTTTGTTCAGTAAACACCTGTTAAACCAACTCCTGCATTCCGTGTCTCCATTAACACACGGATACGACACAGGGGAGACTGCGACTTTCCTTGTAGAGCCTGGAGGAGCATTTGTGCTGCACCTAGCCCCACAATCATAGAATTATACAGGACAGGAGGAGGCCACTTGGCCCATCGTGCCTCTCCTGGCTCTTTGAAGGAGCTATCCAGTTAGCCCCACTCCCCTGCTCTTTCCCCATAGACCTGCAAATTTTTCCTTTTCACAAAGGAAAGTTTTGCACTTACCTCGGAGGGCCTCTCCTGTGTGCAGACCAGCTATAGGCCTGCTTCAGCCTAGCGGGAGAGCCGTGCCAGCTTCCTTGCTCAGGCCTCAGTTAAAATGCAATCAAGGTCCTTTTGACCTAACAGGAGCCCAATTTGCCTCAACTCATGAGGCCCCCGCCTGCAGAGCTCCTCAGGTTACAATGGCGCGAAAGGCTCGAGTTTCGAGTTGGTAAGTAATTTGTTTGATTTTAACTGCCCAGCTGCTCAGTTAAACTCCGCCCCTATTCACCAGTAGTAATGAATTGTTATCAAATGTAAATGATTGCCAAATGCTCGGCGATGAGATGGTGACCGATGTCAAATTGTAGGCGGGAATATCAAAAGCCTGGTGCTGCAGTGATTGGGAGGGTGCTGTTTGATTGAAGCCTGGGATGTAGTCTGATTACATTGAGTTCACTTATTCAATATGTTAAGTTCGCTTATTAACTACATTCACCTGGAATTTCCACAGGGGTCCTCCCGATCGCCCAGCATAATTTGGGTGGTAGATCGGCGGAAACCCCAGGGAAACGGTGTAAACAACCACTTGTCTAGGAATTCAAGTTTAGTTTAGAGTCTCCTGTACCTAGTGGGACATGAGGCAACCCATCTCTTCCACTGCTGTCTGTCCAGAGCAAGATGTTTGAATCCATCGTATGTTGTCTCCATACGACCATGTGGGAGCTGTCTTTCATTCTGCCAGCGCATTTCACACTTCATCTAGAGCCATCTTTTGTCTCTTTACCTGTCCTATTACTATCTCATCTCATCTTGAATATCTCTTAATGTCTCTTCACCTCCCAGACTTTCCCTTTTGTTCTTTCATCCCCTCCCCCATTTCCCAGCCCCCAAACTGGCCTTTTAATCTGTTTCATTTCCTGCCTTTTTTTTTCTCAGTTCTGAAGGGTTTCGACCTGAAACGTTAACTCTATTTCTCTCTCCACGGATGTTGCCTGGCTTGCTGAGTTTTTCCAGCGTTTCCTGTTGTTATTTCGGATTTCCAGCATCCGCAGTATTTTGCTATCGTATGTTGTCTCCATACTGGCAGCATCCTTTTTGATCGTCCTACAATAGGTCGGTCTTCATCCTCCACACCTTCTCTTCCCTCCATCCTCAGTTTCTATCCACAGGCAGTGCGCCTACTGAACTGCTAATCGCACTGCCCCATATATTATAGTTATATGTTTATGTAAATATATATATTATATTCATATTACCATATATTTATCATATTACATTACTATTATTTCCAGTGGTAATTGAAGCTTTTTTGTACTATTCATCATATCCTGCAACTTGGACTGTTATTGCTATACTTTTTGCTTATTTGCTTATTGTTTTTATTTATACTTGTTTTTATTTTTTTGCTTTTGTATTATATGCTTGTATTGTGGGAGTGAGTGGGGAGTAAGCATTCCATTGTACTAGTTACATATGGCAATAAAATGATCTTGAATCTTGAATCTTGAATCTCCATGTGGAATCCAGTCTAGGACATACTCTGTGCTTCTGCCACAGGGTAGCCTGATGACATGACTCAACCAGCATAACCATCTGTGCCTGATTATTGCATCCATAGTCAGTTGACCCGTGCGGTGCAACACTTCCTCATTGGTTACACAATCTTTCCAATGAACTTGCAAGATTCTTCCTTACCAAAGCTGGTGGTATGTGTCCAGCTTCCTGTTGAGCACTTCCACCATTTCCAAGGTGTACAGTAGTGTTGGGAGGACAATAGGGTTGTGCAATCTCATTGTAGTGCGTAGATGAATCTTCCTACTCTTCCAGACATTTGACAAACGAGAAAATGATCCACTGGCTTTGCCGATTCTTGCCTTCACTTCTCTGGTGAGCCGACCATTCACAGGCATTATACTTTTTTAAATTAATTCACGGGATGTGGGTGTCGCTGGCAAGTGGGGCATTTATTGCCCATCCCTATACAACTGAGAGGCTTGCTAGGCCATTTCAGACGGCAGTTAAGAGTCAACCACATTGCTGTGGGTCTGGAGTCACAGATAGGCCAGACCAGGTAAGGACAGCAGATTTCCTTCCCTAAAGGACATCAGTGAACAAGATGGGTTTTTACGATAATCCGGTAGTTTCATGGTCACCATTACTGATACTAGCTTTTCATTCCAGATTTATTTAATTTGCTGAATTTAAATTCCCTAGCTGCCATGATTGGTTTTGAACTCATGACTTCAGGGCCGCGATTTTGCCGGCGCTCAGCGGACCCGATTGGTGGCGGGTCAGCTGTGAAATTTAAAATGATTGACAGTGGGTCGGGAACCCGCTGTCAAAACACGCAAACCTGCATTTCCTGATGTCGGGTCTGTCGGTGCTTGTTTACAGCCACTTAACAATGCTTTTTTTCCCAGCTTTTTGAATTTGTTAGGTCGTCCACCAGTTTCCCGCTGTGCCTAGACCTCATCTGTGAAGTTGAGGCGGGAGGTCACTGGCCATTGAATCAGCTGTTGAGTTGACAACTTCAAATATCAAGTCAAAGCTACCAGCTGATTGAGAAATGTCCCCTTAACTACTAACTTCCCTAAACTGCATTTCCACTACAAATTCAGAATGCTGCAAGTCTTTACACAAGTTGCCATCCAGTGTGACCTCATTACCACTCCCACCATTGACAGATTGCTTCTGTCATCTCTACTTCACCTGCCATCTATTCCATCAACATATGTGCCCTTTATACTGTCTCACCTTGGTCCTCAGAGTCCCACCACGATCAGCACCAACACCAGTATCACCAGGCACACCAGATGCACCAACAACCACACCAACCTTCTCCGCAATCACCTGATGCTGCACAGGACAGAGGGCATCAGCACCTGAACACATTGCTGCCTGGGACGCCAGGGATCGCCTCACCATGGCCACATTTATTTCACTTGATGCTGTACACCCTGGCTGCCACATGGTGCGCCAGGTTGGCACCACCCCACGCCAACAACATAAAGCATCCCTACAATGCCAAAGCCATTGATTTCAAACTCATCAGCATTGCGGGGGTACCATTATGTCTCACCATTCACTGCAACTCACTAAGCCATTTCCAAAGGTGCACACAAATCTGTCCAAGAACGCAAAGTGTTGAAAATAAAGATTTCAATGTTTGACGCCACATTAACAGAAACTTCACATGAACATTGGCTAAAACACACAAGCGCCTACCCTTGTGTGTTGTTAGTTGCTATGATTGGACTAGGATGAGGGTGAGTGTGAGGGGTGGCTAGTGAGGTGGGGAAGTGATAATGTACATAGAGGGGAATGGGTGGAGGTGCAAGGTAAGTTGGTGTGAGTAAGGATGTGCAGGAGTAGGGTAGGGAAGGCAGAGTGATGGGGATGTGATGAGTGGCACAGCAGGATGAGATTGAGTCTGGCTTTGCAGTAATGTTTCGTGATCTACTGAGATCATTGAAAGGTTTGTTCCATTGCAGCCTGGACCTCCTGACGACATTGCTGCTTGTGTCCTCCTCTGCAATGTGCAACCAGGCTGCGTTGGTCTCCTGGGGAGGTCTCTTCTGCCCATTGGAAAGAAAGAGAACCTCCCTGCATCTGTGACTCCCTCCATAAGCATATGAAGGGAGTCATGGGAGAGCAAGGGTGCAGCTGTGCACCTCTGTGCAGTGCTCGTCAGTGTTTGCAGCACCTCACTGCTGTAGAACACTAATAGCACAAATGTCAAAGTGAATTTGCACATGGTCCCTTTAAGGAAACCGGCTGATGACGCGTCATCAAATTACATCATCAGACCCGCTTCCTTCAATTGGGCGGGAAACTCTCTGGGCGGGCTTAAGCAGTCCAATCAGGGGAAAGTAATGTCGGAGGCTAGGATGGAGCCAGCAGCGAGGCCGCAACCCGTCACCGACGTCGCCCACCCCGGATCTGCCGAGGTAGGGAAAATCGCGGCCCAGATCATTAATCCAGGCCTCTGGATTACTAGTCCAGTAACATAACCACTATGCTACCGTACCCGTCCAAACAGATAAAGTCATGAACCCTTTTGCACTCTTCTCCATCGGTCACGCACCCTCCAGTGTAGACAGCATTATCTCCTACCTCCATGGTCTTGATATTCTGTGTACTGATACAAAGTCCCATTTTGATAGCTTCTGCTTTTAGATTCCCAAAGAATCTTTTCATTCTAGCCAAGTTGGTATTGAGTCTGCTGCCACGCCCTGGATACTGCAGCCCTCCAGCTAGGCCTAAACACTGCTGCTGGAGAGAAATAGCGCCAGGAAGGATGCAGAGGGCCCGTGAGCGAGCGCAGCGCTTCTCTGCCCATGATTTAAAGGTGCTGGTTAGGGCTTTGGAGAAGAGAAGCCATATCTTGTTCCCGGACAGTGGCAAGAAGCCTCCCAAGAGGGTGTACAGGAGAGCCTGGAGGGAAATCGCCCAGAGGGTCACAGCCAACAGCGATGTCCCCAGGACTGGTGTCCAATGCCGGAAAAAGTTTAACGACCTCACTCGGATTGTCAGGGTGAGTACCCTTTCCAGTGTCCTCCTCATCCTTGCATGTGCACCTCACATTATGGGCAAAGGGACCTCAAAGGCCTAATGGCCAGCCCTCATCCAGCAGCTATGGCACTGGCATGAACATCAATTGCACTTTCTGCACTTTACACACTGGCCAAGCTATTCGACCATGGGAGGCAGTGCACACAACAACAGGGCACCACACTGGCCAAGCTATTCGACCATGGGAGGCAGTGCACACAACAACAGGGCACCACACTGTACTTAGAGGCCGTCCTTTCTCTTGCAGGCCAAGCTGGCCCAGAATCTGAAGAGCCGGACTGTCACCGGGGGAGGCCGTGCCCAGTTCCAGCAGCTCAGTGACCTGGAGGAGCGCGTGGGTCGAGTCATGGGTGCCCGGGTGATTGGCCCCGTTGCAATTGGAGATGCCGACCCTGTGCTGGGCCCCAATGGTAAGGACATGACCGTTTGGACCTCTCTCGTTCCCCTTGCGCTTCAGATCTACATCCTTTGCCACTGTCCGACCAATGCGCAGAATGCCACCACTCATGCCTCCCTCGCTGACGCCCTGTCCTCACTCTAAAGCTACTCTTGTGCCTTCCTGCTTTCAGCTGGTGAGGAGGAGGTCCCTGAAGCTGCGAGTGTCAGTCCCTCGGAAGAGGAGGACGAGTAGGAGCAAGAGGAAGGCGGCACATCGGGGGAACCCTCATCCGCGCCAGGGGATGGCAATGGAGGGGACATGTCTTCCCTGGAGGAGAGCCAGGGGGAAGTGTTGCAGGGGGGTGTAGCTCCTGTGCCCAGTGGCGTCCAGCCACGCGGGAAGGGTCGGGCAGCTCGGCTGCCTTCTCCCCAGAGGGGGGAAGTGTTGCAGGGGAGTGTAGCTCCTGGGCCCAGTGGCGTGCAGCCATGCGGGAAGGGTCGGGCAGCTCGGCGGCCTTCTCCCCAGAGGGAGAGTCCGGCCTCCAGTCCGGAGACAGTCCTCGCCCAGGAGGTGCGCCTCCTTGATCAAATGTCCGCGGACTCGGATCGTCGGCACACCGAGTTCATGGGGGTTGTGGCACGGTTGCCTGAGGCCATTGAGTCCCTGGCTCATAGTGTGTCCGATTTCGGGGCCTCACAGGCCAGGGGTTTCGAACAACTCGCGGCAGCACAGGCCAGGGGTCTCGAACAATTCGGGGCATCACAGGACGCGAGTTGGGCACAATTCGGGGCATCACAGGACGCGAGTTGGGCCGAATTCGGGGCATCACAGGACGCGAGTCGGGCCGAATTCAGGGCAGCACAGGACGCGAGTCGGGACGACTTCAGGGCAGCACAGGCAGCGAGTGGACAGTTGATCAGTGGTGCCGTGCAGTCACTGGCTGGTCTGATGCGGGCACAGACCAAGGCACTGCTGCCACACTCGCTGTGTCACGCATGCATCGCCAGGGCACCCGCCGCGCTGCTGCAGCACAGCGGTCTGGCCTTCACCAGATTGCTGCGCTTGCTGCAGTGCCAGCCCGGCCGAGTGCCAGTGTCTCTGGCGACCAGCGAGTGCCTGGCATCAGCCAGCTTGCCCCCATTGCTGCAGCTGCCACTGCCACTCCCCCAGCAAAGCTGCGACGAGCTGCTGGAGAGACTGATGCTGCCCAGCCACAGCTGCAGCAGTCAGCAGCCGGCCCCTCGAGGGCCAGAGCTCGTCTAGGCCGACCCCCAAGGGCATCTGCCGTCACGCAATGTGCCCCTCAGGAGCCTTCCCCCAGCCTTGCAACACCCACAGGGCCCAGGTTGAGGTGGAGCAGCAGGTTGGCCAGGGGCCGGAAAAGGCTGGACAAGGACTCGCCCTCTCGGCACACAAAGTAGAATGTGTTGGCAAATGTTTTTTTATATGGGGGTGCTTGTGCTGTCTATGGGGGGGGGTTCTTTTGGTAAGGCCGAGGATGAAGGCCATTTGGATGGACAAGTTTTGTTATTCCTCCCCAGGTTGTGGGAGTGAGATATGTTTTTGACTGTTTTTTGGGGGTGTTGTCTGTTTTTGGGTTTCATGTGGGAAGGGCCCTGAGTTTGTTCAATAAAGCTTTTTCTTTATTCAGCTTGTCCATGTGTGATGTTTCAAGTGGTTGTTGCGTTAACCGGCTGAGGGCTTGCGGAGCGGCTGCATTCATGTGCCTTCATTGCCACAAGCCATTCCCTGACAGGGGGCCTAGAAGTGTCGTTCAATAAGCCGCCGACGGACAGCCCTTGGACCTTGTGGCTCCCTCCTGGGCTGGTACTCCTCCTCCTCCTCCTCCTCATGGTCCTCCTGCTTGTCCTCCTGAGGTGGTGGTCCAACGTGAGGTGGCAGTGCCTGAGTCCTGCGGATAGCCAGGTTGTGCAGCATGCAGCAAACGACGACGAACTGGGAGACTCTATCCGGCGAATACTGCAGAGATCCGCCGGAGCGATCCAGGCAGCGGAACCGTTGCTTGAGGACGCCAATCGTTTGCTCTATGATGTTCCTTGTGGCTTGATGGCTTTCGTTGTATGCCTCCTCAGCAGGGGTCCTGGGCGCGCGGAGCGGGGTCATGAGCCATGTACACAAAGGATAGCCTTTGTCCCCGATAAGCCATCCTCTTGGGGGAGGCTGTGCCTGGAACATGTCAGCCACAGTAGTCTGGCGCAGGATAAATGCATCGTGGCTGCTGCCTGGAAAGTGGGCATTGACAGCTAGGATGCGCTGCCTGTGGTCACACACCAGCTGTACATTGAGGGAATGGTAGCCCTTCCGGTTGCGGTAATCCTCGGCATTGTCGATAGGTGCCCGCAAAGCCACATGCGTGCAGTCAATGGCGCCCTGCACCATGGGGAAGTCGGCGATCCTTGCAAATCCGACTGCACACTGCTCCTGCCTCTCTAGGGTCATGGGGAAGGAGATGAATTGGTGTCTCCTTGTGAAAAGGGCATCGGTGACCTGCCGGATGCAGCGATGCACGGCGAACTGGGAGATGTTAGCTATGTCCCCAGCAGCTTGGAAGGAGCCGCTTGCATAAAAGTTCAGAGCCACCGTGACCTTCACTTCCACCGACAGAGACGTCCTGCACATCAGCTGTGGACGCAGATCTCTGTGAAGCAGCTGGCAGATCTCTGCAACCACCTCCCTTCTGAAGCGCAGCCTCTTAACACACTGCGCGGCAGTCATGGTGAGATAGGACACCTGCTGGCGGTATTCCCTGAGTGGGTAAGGCCTACGTTGCCGACGCCTGATGGCCCCTCTGCGTCTAGGCATGGCTGCCCCTCTCACACAGCGTCTGCGAGCCCTTCGCACATAATGCTGGAACTGAGGGTTGGAACCCCATGCAGCCCCCATAATATACTTGCAAACAGTGAAATCACAATGAGTCAAATTTCCAAGCTCTGGCCAGAAGCCAAAAATACCTCTCCTATGTTGGCCTAAATCAGTAAGGTCTCTTCCTTGGTCTCTGTCCAGAAATCCGTTGCACTAAAGTCATTGCAGCAAAATGGCTGGCCTTTATAGTTCAGTCTAAGTGCCCTTTAATTAGCGCTCCCCGAGGCCCGCAGGGCCTTTGCTGCGTTCCACTTCACAGTTCTTAACAGCGCCACGCCCACATTGGGCGGGCGCCACTGAAGTTCCGGTTTGGGGCGCACAAACGGCGTTGCACGACGAAATGACGTCATAAGTTGCGCGCGCAGCTGAGCACGCGCAAACACTTTGCGCCGGCGCTAAATGTCTACTGAAGTTGGGCGTAGGCGCAGATCGTTCTGCGCCCGGCCGCTAAGTGCCTAGCGCTCGAGATCTACTCCTCTTATGGCGCTAACGGCTGGCGAACGCAACTGAATTTCTAGGCCTGGGACTGGAACATGAACAGGAAGGTAGTGACAAGGAGAGAAACAAAATGATTTAGAAACATTAACCTGAACAGGGATAGAGAGAAGGAAGGAAAGAGATTGGAATGCAGGAATGCAAATAGGGGTGGGGTCGTGGGGGCAGCATTGGGCAGAGTGTAATAGAGATAAGGATAGTGGGAAGGATAGAGAAGGATGGTGAGGAATAGAAATAAGAATAGAGAGAGGGACAGGAAAAAGGACAGAATGGAATATGAGCAGGGAAGCAGGATAGCAGCAGAGGGTGGTAAGGGTGTGAAGGAATGAGCTGTACCTATTCAGAAAAATACACCATCCTATGAACAGAATTCTGACTTTATTAAAACATGACATACTGGGCTTGAAAATCTAAAAGCCTCAACGGTGAAAAGTTGTAAACACCATACAGGCTTTTGAGATAAGAATCAGTTGTTGACACTGAAACAATAGCCCTATTGAAGCAGCAGGTTGGAGCTTCCAGAAAGTCTGAGCTTTGGAAAGAACACAATAAGATATACCCAGTTAAATTGTTTTAAACCAACACTTTGTAAACAGGCACATGAAAGAGCACAATGGTACAATGTTAAGGTGTCATAAACCAACACTTCGGGAACCAGAAACACAGAACATTAAAGAAACATATGCCTTCACAAATATGACATCAAATGAAACAATGAGACACAAAGTCTGTAATACAACCAACTAAGGTAGCTAGGAAGACAATCATGTACTCGGTTGAAGTGTTTTTAATTTACATGTTGTAAAAGATACAAACAGAAGGCTTTGTAAATATGACATCAATAGATGCACCAAGCAATCACGTGGTTTTTGTGTTGAACTTGGAACACTTAGGAGACACGAAGTCTGCTTACAACCAGCTAAGGTGACTTAAGAATTGAATAGAAGGTCTTCGTAAAAATGGCATCAAATAGAACCACTGCTGTCATATTGTCTTTGTGATAAGTTTTGAACACCTACACAGCAGACAGAATTCTGCAAGCTAACAGCTGAATTGACAGTAAGAATAGAAAGAAGTCAACAGAAAAATGACTAGAAATAATTAGCTTACATCAGCAGAAAACTTCAAAGGATATACCACTGAAAAAAGGGTATAAAATATAAAACATTCAAATAGGAAGACAGAAGTTGCTGGAAGGGGCAAAGCGATTCTCGGCTTCAGAACCACTCTGTAAGCCTACAACTCTTTGAGTCTCGGGTAATCAAAGGTATTTGATTTTTGTGTATATCCTGGATTAAGAATAAGTAGAAATGTAAAAATGTAACGAAGTTAAGATTTGAGAATAAGGATCTCTGATGATAAGAATTGTAAGCTATTTGTTTTTGGAACTGTTAAAGTTGTGATTGACTCACCAGCTGTTAACTGCATGTCGGTTCTTTAATAAATCTATATATTTTTAGAATTGTCTCACATAGTACTTCTGTATCAAACTCGCGAACTCAATCTCTGTACACTCGTTGGTGAGGAGATGCAGAATTATGGGGGAGTTTTCCGGACCCTCATAATACCCGGAAGGTTACAGTATAGTTAAACTTATTAAAAGTGCTATCTGGAGGATGGTAACATCTTCAGGTCGTTCCTTTCCTTTAGGGAGAGATAGTCTGGACCTTTAGACCCAATTAAGCATCTATAGGATTCGGCTATCTCTAACTTTAGTTGAAGGTGAACGTCTGGGGAATACGCCTGATCCGGGGTAGCCCGAAAAGGGCTAGGACTAGTAATTATCCCTTCAAGAAAGAACATGAACAAGAATAGGAGGGAGAGGAAAGAAAAGGACAGGAATATAGGGGAGACAAAGAGGAACAGAGATAAAGTGAAAACGAAGGATGAATAGGGAAAGGTACAGAGATCGAGAGAGGGACAGAGTGTGATATGAATGAAGGTGAACAGGGATTGAGTGAGGAAGGAGGAAGAGGCATTTCATTGCAACATGGAAGCTCTGAAGCATCTGAGTAACACCTTGTTAATGACTTTCTCTGTTGTATTTGCAAATCTAGATTTATACTCATTAAGTTAAAGTACAACATTAATTAATAACAATATGAGAGAGTGCTGTCATGGAAGCCGATTTACATTATATATGGTAATGTGTAAGAGAATAATCCAAAAAGGATACTGAAATGGTTCTGATAATTGTAAATGTGCAAATCTCTAATCATGACCAGTTTACATAGTTTACATTCAGGTCAATAAATCTGAGACTGTCAATTCAATTTGCAAACGTGGTCAGGGGGGAATGATAACAGGAAATTGGTCATATTTCTGAGACATAGGCAGCCTTTACAAGAAGCCATATTGTTCAATCTTTCAATGTTAAAAAATACCAAATGTGCTAGAAATGTTCAGGTGATTGACCTTCTTAGACCTTTGTTGAATGAGGAAGATGTGATCAATGAATCTGCTCTTTGTATTTCTGAGCATATTGTTTCTTTGCGATTTCATTTGTAGTCTATGCCACCACGCGGAATCTGGATAAGAGAAGAGATCTCGTGGATACTGCTGACAATGCACTGAGCAAAACACTGGAGATTGCAGCGAAGCTTCAATCCGGGACTGTGTCAACAGTATCCCCAACAGGAAAATCGATATACTCGGTAAGAAAATTCAGCATAAAAAACAATTTTGATGGGGTGTGATAGGGTAGACTTAAAGAAGATGTTTCCACTTGCGGGGAGTCCAAAACTAGGGCTCATAAATATAAGATAGTCACTAGTAAATCCAATGAAGAATTCAGGAGAAACTTCTTTACTCAGAGAGTGGTTCGAATGTGGAATTTGCTACCACATGGAGTGGTTGAGGCGAATAGCATAGATGCACTTAAGGGGAAGCCAAATAAGTATATGAGGGAGAAAGGGTTATGCTGATAGGGTTAGATGAGTAGGGTGGGAGGAGGCTCGTGTGGAGCACAAACACTGGCATAGACCTGTTGGGCCGAATGGCCTGTTTCTGTGCTGAAAATTCTATGTATTTTATTCAAGTTACTGGACAGACATAGAGAATGAGAGACAAAAACAGAAAATGCTGGAAATACTCAGCCGGTCAGGCAGCATCTGTGGAGAGAGAAACAGAGTTAACGTTTCAGGTCGATGACCCTTTCATAGAGAATGAGAGATAGAGAGACTGGCAGATGAAAGAAAAACAAGACAACAACTTGCCTTTAACATAGTAAATGCATTAGATACTTCACAGAGGAAATGGATGAAGCAATAGTCGGAAAGCAATTAGTGGAGGTGATTGAAGGCATGGCTGAAGATACGGCTTTTGGAGTTGGAGAAGAAGTAGCAATGTGCAGAGGTTTAGGGAGAGAGTTCCAGAGTATAATGCTGAGATGGCTGAAGGCTCTGCACTGTTGGTGGAATGGAGAACAGAATGAACACTTAAAAGGTAGAGTTAGAAAAGCAGAGGGTGCAAGGTGGTAGATAGGACTGGGGATGGATGCAGAGATAGGGTGGGGCAAGACCATGGAGAGATTAAAATGAGAACGAAGATTTTGAATTCAGTGCAGGTTGGTAGAAATAGACAGTCATAATAGAAGACAATAGCAAAATACTGCGGATGCTGGAAATCTGAAATAACAACAGAAAATGCTGGAAACACTCAGCAGGTCAGGCAGCATCAAGGAGAGAGAAACACAGTCAACATTTTGGGTCGAGGACCCTTCGTCCGAACTGGAAAAGGTTAGAGAAGAGAGATTTTTAAACAGGGGCAGGGAGGAGGGGAGGAAAGAACAAAGGGAAGGTCTGTGACAAAATAACAACAGAGAATGCTGGAAAAACTCAGCAGGTCAGGCAACATCCGTGGAGAGAAATTTGAGTTGACGTTTCGGTTTGAAACCCTTCTTCAAAACTGGAAAGAAAATAAAAAGATCGAAGGCAAACCTGCGATCGAACAAAAGAAGAAAAGGAGACAATAAAAGGTATGTGAAGCCAGATGAGATGGTAATGGGCCCGTGGAGACAAAAGGCAGCTGAGATTAGGTGTGAAGTGTACTGGCGGGATAAGGACAGCTGTCAGGTGAGAGGGAGAAACAAAAGGAAAGGGGGGGGGGTGGGGAAAAGGGGGACCCAAAACAAAGGGGTGGAAAAAATTAAAAGGAAAAAAGTAATAGAAGCCGAGGTTATGATCTGAAATTATTGAACTCGATATTGAGTCCGGAAGGCTGCAAAGTGCCTAATCGGAAGATGATTTGCTGTTCCTCGAGTTTACGTTGAGCTTCCGTGGAACAATACAAGAGGCCAAGGACGGTGAGGTCCGAGTGGGAATGGAGCGGTGAATTAAAATGACAGGTGACCAGAAGCTCAGGGTCACCCTTACGGACTGAACGGAGGTGTTCCGCAAAGCGGTCACCCATCTGCGTTTGGTCTCCCCAGTGTAGAGGAGACCGCATCGTGAGCAGCGAATACAGTATACTAGATTGCAAGAAGTACACGTGAATCGCTGTTTCACCCGGAAGGGGTGTTTGGGGCCCTGGACAGTGGGAAGGGGGGAGGTATAGGGGCAGGTGTTACATCTCCTGCGCTTGCACGGGAAGGTGCCAGGCGAAGGGGAAGGGCTGTTGGGGGTGATAGAGGAGTGGACTAGGGTGTCTCGGAGGGAGCGGTCCCTACGGAATGCTGAAAGGGGAGGGGAGGGGAAGGGTGGAAGGCAGGAGAGATTGACTGACAAAAGGGATGATGGTGCAAGGCAAAAAGAGAGGTAATGGGACAAGTTAAAAAACAAAAGATGTCTCTAGATGAGGTGTGAATGGCGATGGCAGAATCATCAACAGCTACCATGTGAAAAGACAAGGGGGAAAAAAAAAATATAAGGGTCGAGGTTATAGTCTGAAATTGTTGAACTCGGTGTTAAGTCCAGAAGGCTGTAAAGTGCCTAATCAAGCTTGTGTTGAGCTTCATTGGAACAGTGTAAGAGGCTGAGGATGGAGAGATCAGAGTGGGAGTGGAGCGGAGAATTAAAGTGACAGGCAACCGGAAGCTCAGGGTCATGCTGGTGGACTGAACGGAGGTGTTCCGCAAAGCAGTCACCCAGCAGTCATAATAGAATACAAGGTTTGAAGCTTGGCTTAGGATCCAATAGGACACCAAGGCTATGCACTGTTGCGTACAACCTGTGCAAACAGACAAGATGGGGGATGGAATTATGGGGTTAGATTGTGAAATTTCTGGTGGGAGCCCCTCGAGCCTGTTCTGCCATCATTCAATTAGATCATGGCTGATCTGTGCCTTAACTCCACTTACCTGCCTTGGTTCCATATCTTTTAATAAAAATCTATCAATCTCAGTTTTGACATTTTCAATTGACCCGCAGCCTCAACAGCTTTTTGGGGGAGAGAGTTCCAGATTTCCACTACACTTTGTGTGAAGTACTTCATGACATCACCCCTGAACAGCCGAGCTCTAATTTTAAGGCCATGCCCCCTTGTTCTGGAGTCCTCCCACCAGAGGAAATCGTTTCTCTCTGTCTACCCCATCAACTCCTTTAATCATCTTAAACACCTCAATTAGATCATCGCTTAATCATCTATACGCATGTCTTGCTGCAGTTGTACAGGGCCTTGGTGAGACCGCACCTTGAGTATTGTGTGCAGTTTTGGTCGCCTTATCTGAGGAAGGATATTCTTGCCATGGAGGGAGTGCAACGAAGATTCAGCACACTGATACCTGGGATGGCAGGAATGACGTATGAGGAGAGATTGGGTCGATTGGGCTTATACTCGCTAGAGTTTAGAAGAATGAGAGGGGATCTCATTGAAACTTATAAAATTCTAACAGGACTAGACAGACTAGATGCAGGAAGGCTGTTCCCGATGGTGGGGGAGTCCAGAACCAGGGGTCACAGTCTAAGGATAAGGGGTAAGCCATTTAGGACAGAGATGAGGAGGAATTTCTTCACCCAGAGAGTGGTGAACCTGTGGAATTCTCTACCACAGAAGGTAGTTGAGGCCAATTCATTAAATATATTCAAGAAGGAGTTAGATATATTTCTTAAGGCTAAAGGATCAAGGGATATGGGGAGAAAGCAGGGACAGGGTACTGAATTTGGATGATCAGCCATGATCTCATTAAATGGCGGAACAGGCTTGAGGGGCCGAATGGCCTACTCCTGCTCCTATCTTCTATGTTTCTATGTTTCAAGGGAATACAAGCCTATACTACCTGTCCACATAATTTAACCCTTTTAGCCCCGTTATCATTCTGGATCAGTTTCAGTAGATATGATGCAACCAAAGTGCAATAAGATTCAACTGCTCTAATTATATGACACTACAGGTGTCAATTCAGCACAAAAATTCACAAATTGGCTTTAGAACTGATATCTTAATCGCAAATTCACGCAGTGGACAAAATACTGGATAGTAATTTCAATAGTAAAGTTCCTTTCAATAAATTGGCAAATTTATAAATATGTGGAAATTCTGGGATTATTTAAGAAAAACATGAGGGTATTACCAATGAAAAGGAAAGTCTGGAGTAAACAAAACCATAGTTTGCAGCTGGATGGTAAAGCTACGTGGGTTTTAACCATTGGCCCAGTAATAAAACAGTTTTGATACATTTATTATGGGCAGTTTAGATCACAAGGTGCAGACAGTCACTTTCAGGACCAAAAAATAATGGCAACTGAACATTTTAAAGAGAAAGCGTCTATGAAATAATTCCAGCTAATCCTAACTCTAAAACAAAACTGCAACTCCCGCCAGCCTGCTGCTAACTTAAAACTAGTCTACTATTTTTACTAATCTTAATCCTAACCCTAAAATAAATCTGCTATTCCTGTTAATCCTAATCACTAGTCCTTGCCGTTCAGACTGAAGTCCCCTCAAGGCCCAATTGAGCTGAAGAACAATTCCTTTTCTGAATCTTCGGCTCCCACTGCAGCCACTCTGCCACTGGAGAAGGTAATTGATCCCCATTGGGATCGATAACTTTATTCTAGTAAAGGGAATCAAGCTAGCTCTCAACTCTACCCCAACATACCCCCTCGACATAGGAACCCACGTTCCCCTCACTGGAATTCAAGGGTGCAGTTTAAAGAGGGCGGAATTCCAGCAGAACTGAATTCTAGCCAAAATTGCAGACCCCTGGGCAGAAATCAGACATGCCAAACCAGGAATTTATGAGGCCGTAGAGAGCTTCCTCGGTGGCCAAGTGGGTAAATGCGCCATCAGGTGTAGTAATAAACCATGGAGTCCAGAAGGTCGCTGTTTTGATCATTTACTTGTGCTGAGTTCGCTGATGTCAACTGGGACCGCTCCAATTCCCTAGGCTAGGGAGGAGGAATAAACCATTCAGAGTTCCTATTCCTATCCAGTCCTGCTGTAAGTGAATGTGTAGACGTTGGGTGAGGACATGATTGGGCTTGGTTTTACAGCCTGTTGCCACTCATTATTTAGACTCGCACATGAAAAATGGTCACTTAGGTGAGGTGCGGGAGGGCTCCCTGCACCAGTGAGCATCTTTAAGAGAGAAAGAAAGAAAGTCTTGCATTTATATAGCAACTTTCACAACCTCAGCACGTACCAAAGTGCTTTACAGTCGATTGAAGTACTTTTGAAGTGGAGTTACTGTTGTAATGTAGGAAATGCGGCAGCCAATTTGCACACAGCAAGGACCCACAAACAGCCATGTGATAATGACCAGATAATCTGTTTTTTTAGTGATGTTGGTTGAGGGATAAACATTTGGCCAGGACACCAGGGAGGACTCCCCTGCTCTTCGGATAGTGCCATGGGATCTTTTACGTCCACCTGAGAGGGCAGATGGGGCCTCGGTTTAACGTCTCTTCCGAAAGACGGCACCTCCGACAGTGCAGCACTCCTGCAATACTGTACTGGGAGTGTCAGCCTAGATTTTGTGCTCAAGTCTCTGGAGTTTGGCTTGAACCTGTTGCGTCCGTGTATAATAAGACACAGACTGCGGAGAACGGTACAACAGGTGTTTACTCAACGTGGCTCACACTGCAACTGATCTGTACAGATTACTACTCAGTGCTATATACAGGTGTGGTCACTGCCGGTACTGCAGTATACATGAGCTGTAAAACATAGTTCCCCCCTTAAAGGTATATACATTACAATTCCTCCCCTTTTAGATTAACAGTACCATAACACTCATTTAACAATTAAATATCAACCTAATTACAATTAACACTTTTAACATGCAACATTAGCTGAAAATAGTCTATTTATATATTCAGTCTTTGGGGAGGCTTCCTGATCCTTTCTGGATAGCGCCTTTCCCGAGTGTCTTGCTCTTGGTGCGGAGGCGATTCTGGCCCCCTGTCGTCGGTTGGTTCATCGGCTTCCGATGCTACTGTTTCTGGGGTAGATGCGACCTGTACGTCGGGTTCATCACCAGGTACGTATGGGCGAGGCATGGGGTTGACTTGTTCCTGTGACACTAGGATCTGGTCAGCATGGCGTCTCACGATGCTCTCCCCAACGTCCACTGTGTACATTAGTGGGCCCTGCCGTGTGCATATCGTTCCTGGCTGCCATTTTTCTGTTCGGTAGTCGCGGGCCAAGACTGGTTGCCCTACATTGAAGCTCCTTGTTGGCTTCTCATGGATGTGCTGGAATTGCTTACTCTCAATATCTCTTCGTACGTTTGGTCTGAGCAAATCCAGGCGAGATCTTAACCTTCGGTTAAAGAACATCATGGCTGGGGCCTGGTTGGTGACTGCATGTGTCGCATTCCAGTAGGCGAACAGGAAATTGTCCACCTTGTGCTGCAGCGGAATGTTGTCATTGTACATAGCCTTTATTGCCTTCTTAAAGGTTTGTACGAACCTCTCAGCCAATCCATTTGTGGCTGGATGATACGGGGCGGATGTGTAATGCCTTACCCCATTCTTTTTCAAGAACCTCCGGAACTCTTCGGACACAAACTGTGGTCTGTTGTCGGAGCAAATCTGTTCTGGCAAGCCATTCCTTGCAAAAATGGTCCGTAGGACTGCAATAGTTTTCTCTGTGGTGGTGGAGGGCATTTTGATGACCTCAGGCCATTTCGAGTGCGCACCCACGGCTATTAAAAACATTGAGTCCATGAATGGACCAGCAAAATCAATATGCACCCGTTGCCATGGAGATGAGGGCCACTCCCATGGGTGTAGAGGGGCCTGTGGTGGTGCATTTTGGACTTTCTGGCATCCTGAGCAGCTCTTTGTCAGGTCCTCGATTTGTTTATCGATTCCCGGCCACCACACATAAGCCCTGGCTAGGCTTTTCATTTTTACCCCTCCTAGATGACCCTCATGAAGCTCATTGAGCACTCTATCCCTTAACTTGAGTGGAATTACCACTCAGGATCCACACATCAAGGTCCCCCGGCACACTGACAGCTGTTCTCTCCTTGTTGAGAATGCTGGCAACAGTGAGTCGCCATGTGCTGGCCATCCCTTCACCGTCAAATCATATACCCGAGACAGTGTCAGGTCATTTCGGGTTTCCTTTTCGATACAAGCGTTAGTTACCGGTAGGTATTCAACTATAGTCAAATGGAATATTTCAACAGGATCCACTGCTGGTGCTTCCTCCGCAGTAGGCAGTGGCAGGCGTGATAGCCCATCAGCATTTCCATGCTGTTTCGTGCCCTTATATTCAATCTCATAGTGGTGCGCCCCTAGAAAAAGTGACTATCTTTGTAGTCGTTGCGCAGTCATCACCGGAACGCCCTTCTTCGGATTAAAAATGGAGACAAGAGGCTGGTGATCAGTCAGCAAGGTGAATTTCTGCCCGTGCAGATAGTGATTGAACTTTTTCACTCCCCACACTAGGCTGAGGGCCTCCCTGTCAATCTGGGCGTAGTTACGCTCGGCTGAGGTTAGTGATCGTGACGCAAAGGCTATTGGCCTCTCTGAGCCGTCCGAGAATTTGTGCGACAGCACCGCTCCAATGCCGTAGGGTGACGCATCGCATGCCAACCGAATTGGTAATGCTGGGTTGTAATGGGCCAATACCTCTTTCGATGTGATTAGTGTTTTGCTCTCCTGGAAAGCTCGTCTACATTCGTCACTCCACTTCCATGGCACCCCAGTTTGCAGTAGGGTGTTCAGTGGGCGTAGTATTGTAGACAAATTTGGCAAGAACTTATGGTAGTAGTTTACCAGCCCGAGGAACGACCTCAGTTGTGAAACATTTTCCGGTGCTGGAGCCTTGACTACTGCCTCAATCTTCTCTGGGGACTTATGTAACCCCTCTTTATCGATAACGTGGCCACAATACGAGATCTGTTTTCTAAAAAACTCGCATTTGGGGCGGTTAGCTCGGAGCCCATATTCCTGCAATCTAGTGAGCACCTGCTCCAGGTTGGCAAGGTGATCACTGTCATTTTCGCCCGTGACCAGGATGTCGTCCAAATAACACTGGGTCCCTGGGATCCCTTGCAGGACTTGTTCCATTGCCCTCTGCCAAATAGCCAGAGCTGATGCTACCCCGAATACCAGCCAGTTGTATTGGTAGAGACCTTTATGGGTGTTGATTGTGAGGTATTTTTTTGATGCTTCTTCTCCCTCCATTTGCAGATACGCCTGGGCCAGATCAATCTTAGTGAAGCATTTCCCTCCAGATAGCGAGGCGAAAATATCTTCAATCCGCGGAAGTGGATATTGTACGGTGTGAAGGACCGGGTTTACTGTTACCTTAAAGTCCCCACAGATGCGAACCTTCCTTGGTTCCCCAGGCGTGCTGCTCAACGACTTTTTCATCACAGGGACGATGGGTGTAGCCCACTCGCTCCAGTCTACCTTGGACAGTACACCTGAACGTTCCAGACTCTCCAGCTCTGCTTCGACGGCTGGGCGGATCGCATAAGGTACCGGTCTGGCCTTAAAAAATTTTGGGCTTGTGTTTTCTTCAATTTTAATCGTCGCTGTCATGCCTTTTAGTGTTCCGAGTCCTTGCTGGAACACTTCTTTCGCGTCAGTTAGGATCTTTGACAGTCGCCCAGGTGTGACGTCGTCATCCTTTTTGTCAGCCACAGTCAGTGCCTGTATGGAATGTCAATCCAGTTGTATTTTCCGGATCCATTCACGTCCCAGTAATGGTGGTCCTCCATCTTGCAATACATACAGGTCTAGTTTTGGTGTTTCCTTACCGTTATATATAACGGCCACCCTTATTTTTCCTTTGGGGTAGACTTTTTGCCCCGTGTACGTCTTCAAAATAATTTTTGTGTCTCTCAAGGGTATGTGTGAGAATAGCCGCTCGTAGTCCCGTCGGTTTATGACTGTTAGGGCTGATCCTGTGTCTAATTCCATCTTTACCTGGACTCCTGCTAACTTGAGAGTGACCCAAATGGTTCGGTGATCCTCCGTTGTGATCACATTATGTAGTTTCAGACAACTCAGTTCCCTGCTTTCGGAGTCGTTATCACTCTTTTGTTCGTCTGAACTATTCTCCGTCATCTTATGTACCTTCTTGTACTTTCCTTTGGCAGGTTTCTTATTGCTGGTTTTCTTTCCCGACCTGCAGACTCGTGCTATATGTCCTACTTTTCCACACTGTCTGCACACTTTGTCTTTGAACCAGCAATCATTCTGGTCATGTGTTGTTCTGCCGCAGCGATAGCACTTCTCTGTTCCATATGACATTTCGTTTGTGCCATATTCTTGCGGTCTCTGTTGTATCTCTGCAGCGCCCCGTGCTGCTGCTTCATATGATACCGCAATGCTGAAAGCCTTTTACATAAGAACATAAGAACATAAGAAATAGGAGCAGGAGTAGGCCAATTGGCCCCTCGAGCCTGCTCCGCCATTCAATAAGATCATGGCTGATCTGATCCTAACCGCCAATCCACTATGACAGGACTATCTCCTGAATCTAACAGAATTAGACACACGAAACAGGAGCAGGATCAGGCTACACGGCCCCTGGGCCCGCTCCGCTACCCACAGGGCCATGACCGATCCGAACCTAGACTCATGTCCAAATTCCTGCCCGCTCCCCGTAACCCTTAATTCCCTTTTCTTCTAGGAAACTGTTTATTTCTGTTTTAAATTTATGTAATGATGTGGCTTCGACAGCTTTTTGGGGCAGCATATTCCATGGACCTACCACCCTCTGAGTGAAGTAGTTCCTCCTCATCTCAGTTTTGAAAGAGCAGCCCCTTATTCTCAGACTATGCCCCCTAGTTGTAGTTTCACCCATCATCTGGAACATCCTCCCCGCTTCCACCCGATCCAACCCCTTCACAATCTTATATGTTTCAATAAGATCGCCTCTCATTCTTCTGAACTCCAATGAGTAGAGTCCCAATCTACTCAACCTCTCCTCATATGTCCATCCCCTCATCCCCGGGATCAACTGAGTGAACCTTCTTTGTACTGATTCGAGAGCAAGTATGTCCTTTCTTAAGTATGGACACCAAAACTGTATGCAGTATTCCAGGTGCGGTCTCACCAATACCTTGTACAGCTGAAGCAATACCTCCCTATTTTTATATTCTATCCCCCTAGCAATGAAAGCCAACATTCCATTGGCCTTCTTAATCACTTGCTGCACCTGCATACTAACCTTTTGAGTTTCGTGCACCAGGACCCCCAGATCCCTTTGTACTTCAGTACTTTCCAGTTTCTTGCCATTAAGATAATAACTTGCTCTACGATTTTTCCTGCCAAAGTGCATAACCTCACACTTTCCAGTATTGTATTCCATCTGCCAAATCTCTGCCCACTTACTTAGCCTGTCTATGTCCCCTTGCAGGTTTTTTTATGTCCTCCTCACTCACTACTTTCCCTCCCATCTTAGTATCATCTGCAAACTTTGATGTGTTACACTCGGTCCCCTCCTCCAAATCGTTAATATAGATTGTAAAGAGTTGGGGACCCAGCACTGACCCCTGCGGAACACCACTGGTTACTGATTGCCAGTCTGAGAATGAACCATTTATCCCAACTCTCTGCCTTCTGTTAGATAGCCAATCCTCTATCCATGCCAGAATATTACCCCCAATCCCGTGATTTTTTATCTTAAGCAATAATCTTTTGTGTGGCACCTTGTCAAATGCCTTTTGGAAGTCTAAATACACTACGTCCACTGGTTCACCTTTATCCACCCTATATGTTACTTCCTCAAAGAACTCCAGCAAATTTGTCAAACATGACTTCCCCTTCATAAAACCATGCTGACTTTGTCTTATTAAATTATGATTATCCAAATGTCCTGTTACTGTCTCCTTAATAATGGACTCCAAAATTTTACCTACCACAGATGTTAGGCTAACCGGTCTATAGTTTCCAGCCTTCTGTCTACTGCCCTTTTTAAATAAGGGTGTTACATTAGCAGTTTTCCAGTCTGCCGGGACCTTTGCTGAGTCCAGGGAGTTTTGGAAGATTATTACCAATGCATCCACAATCCCTACCGCCACTTCCCTCAAGACCCTAGGATGTAAGCCATCAGGTCCAGGTGATTTATCCGCCTTGAGTCCCATTATTTTACCGAGTACCACTTCCTTAGTGATTTTGATCATGTTTATCTCCTCCCCCCCCATAGCCCCCTGCTTGTCCAGTGTTGGGATATTCTTAGTGTCCTCTACTGTAAAGACTGATACAAAATATTCATTCAGTGTTTTTGCCATCTCCATATTTCCCACCATTAATTTCCCGGACCTTTCCAGCGTAAGGTCCTTTTCAGATAAAAGCCGTTTCTGGGTTCCTTCACTTTGAAGCCCACACACAAACTTGTCCCTTAAGGTATCTGCCAGTCCCGCTCCAAACTGGCAGTGTTTCGATAGTTTGCGCAGTTCTGTTAAATAATCAGCATTGCTTTCATCCTTATGCTGGTTCCGTTTGTGAAACTTGAATCTTTCTGCTATCAGCAGCGGTGTGGGGTTTAAATGTTCCTTTAGTATCGTTACTATGTCTTCAAAACTCTTTTCCATTGGCTTCGTTGGGGTTACTAGATTTCGTAATAAACCATACATCTTTGCACCCATTAAATTTAACAATACCGACGCTTTCTTGTCATCTAACACCTCATTTGCCTTGCAGTACACCTCTATTCGTTCGACATATGTAGTCCAATCTTCGACTTCATTGTCAAATGCGGTGATACTGCCACTCTTCGGCATTTTGGGTGTGGTTTAAAATGGCGTCTCCCAATGGCTTAAAATGGCGTCTCCCTCGCTTTCCTTCCTCCCCCGCTGCTGCCAACGCCACTCCCGGCGGTTCTCGTGGCAATGGCGGCGCCCTGTAGGTTTTGCGCGCTTCTCCTGCGCTGCTGCCAACGCCACTCTCGGTGGTCCTCGTGGCAATGGCGGCACCTCACGGGTTTCTGCGCTTCTCTCTCTCCCTCTCTCCGACGCTGCTCAGCCCCTGAACACCGGCTGCGCCCTGTGCGCTCTGCCCTCTCTCTCCCTCCCCCGTCGACGCTGCTCAGCTCTTTGCTGTGCCGCTCGGTCGGACTCTAGCCCGCCGCTGTCCGGGAAGGGTCTGCGCACTACCTGTTGCCAGCCCGTTTCGCTGGACCACCTCGACTGGAAAGCCAAGCCTGGCTCTCGACAGCCTCCCCCGCAATTCTCGAGTCTCTGCTGGATGACTGGGCGGTTGCCCGTGGTCGACGCCCGAGTCTCTGGCCTTGACCTCCAATCCACTGATCTCCAGGAACGAATCCCCGGGAGGTGATGCAGAGTTGCAGGTAGGTTCGAACCTGCCTCGTCGCCAATGTTGCGTCCGTGTATAATAAGACACAGACTGCGGAGAACAGTACAACAGGTGTTTACTCAACGTGGCTCACACTGCAACTGATCTGTACAGATTACTACTCAGTGCTATATACAGGTGTGGTCACTGCCGGTACTGCAGTATACATGAGCTGTAAAACATAGTTCCCCCCTTAAAGGTATATACATTACAGAACCCACAACCTTCTGACTCACAGAACATAAGAACATAAGAATTAGGAGCGGGAGTAGGCCATACGGACCCTCGAACCTGCTCCACCATTCAATAGGATCATGGTTGATCTTCGACCTCAATTCCACTTTCCCGCCCGAGTCCCACATCCCTTGATTCCCCTAGAAACCAAAAATCTATCTATCTCAGCCGTGAATATACTCAATGACTCAGCATCCACAGCCCTTTGGGGTAGAGAATTCCAAAGATTCACAACCCTCTGAGTGAAGAAATTTCTCCTCATCTCAGTCTTAAAAGGCCGACCCCTTATCCTGAGACCATGCCCCCTACTTCTAGACTCTCCAGCCTGGGGAATCAATCTCTCAGCATCTATCCTGTCAATCTCCCTCTGAATCTTATATGTTTCAATGAGATCACCTCCCATTCTTCTAAACTCCAGAGAGTATAGGCCCAATCTACTCAATCTCTCCTCATAGGACAATCCTCTCATCCCAGGAATCAATCTAGTGAACCTTTGTTGCACCGCCTCTAAGGTAAGTATATCCTTCCTTAAATAAGGAGACCAAAACTGTGCACAGTCCTCCAGGTGTGGTCTCACCAAAGCCCTGTATAATTGTAGTAAGACTTCCTTACTCTTGTACTCCAACCCCCTTGCAATAATGGCCAACATGCCACCTGCCTTCCTAATTGCTTGCTGTACCTGCATACTAACTTTCTGTGTTTCCTGTATGAGGACACCTAAATCTCTCTGAACACCAACATTTAATAGCTTCGCACCATTTAAAAAGATTCTGTTTTCCTATTCTTCCTACCAAAGTGAATAACTTCCCATTTCCCCACATTATACTCCATCTGCCACCTTATTGCCCACTCACTTAACCCGTCTATACCCCTTTGAGGCAAATGTGCTACCACCTGAGCCACAGCTGACAAGGAAGCAAAGGGGAGAAAGTTTCCTGTAAAATATACAGATATATGCAAGTAAATGCTACTATTTAATGGTTTTATGAAAAATGAGCAATCTAAAAGTAAATCTGTGACTTTAATTAATGACTTAGTAAAGTAGATAGTTGTTTTGGCGAAGGGATAGGAAGACTGACAGCACACTGCCCCTCAAGAATTAATTTGCTCACCCTATAGGGTTACTGTAAAAATGAAAGGGTTTACAAGTCAGCAAAGAAAGATTAGAGAGTTAGTTTGTCGAAGAACATCTCCTAGTGCTGGTTTTGCAAGGAGATTTGGGCTTTGTAAATATATTAATGTATAGATAGTCTACACAACTTTATAAACTTATGAGTTTTGCAAAGTTAAAAATGAAAAATGATGAGAAGCTGTGTACTTGTGCAAATTTGTGTGCATTATCTGTTCCAGTTAGCAATGCTGGAATGGGGATGATTGGACCCATTGAATGCCAAACCTTGGAGGAGATGAAGACTGTCATGGATCCCAACTTCTTTGGACTTGTTAGACTCCTTAAAGAAGTCCTTCCAGATATGAAGAGGAGGAAAAAGGGCCATATTGTGGTGATTAGTAGTGTGATGGGCATTCAGGGTATGATTTACACTAAGAATCTTCTTATTATATGGTCATTTAGAAGCTCAGATGATTAACATTCTTGTAATGTTCACGTTTGATTTGATATAATCTGTGAATCAATTTCTCTTTTTTGCATCATCAGATGCTATTTTTCACAGGAAATTCCAATTGTTTGGTTATTCCTTTCATTTTCGGGTATATTATTCAATGACATCTACGCTGCATCGACATTTGCGGTGGAAGGATTTTGTGAAAGTTTAGCTATTCAGGCAATAAAATTCAAATTGAAATACTGTAGGTAACAATTTTGCTCACTTTGGAAAGAGACATCTATTGAGTTGATTCTTGTACAGTTCTTGTTACATTTTTGTTTATCTAAAACTGATTTAAATGATCCACGTTGGAATGTATCCAAGTTATTGCATTATATCAGGTAGTGAATATATTCATAGAGTCATAGAGTGACTCTGACTCTATGAATATATACACTATGATGATATATAATACTCAGTGATTAATATGGTAAAAACTTGTACTTTAGAGTGTCTATCATGAACATTACTTTAATGGTGTTCAGGAAAGATAGGGAAGGAAAAAAGGGAGGTGGGGTGGCAGTGCTGATTAAGGAAGACATTGTAGTGTTGGAAAGGTAGGATGTTCTTGAGGGGACAAGGACAGAATCCATTTGGTTCGAGTTGAGGAGCAAAAAAGGTATGATCACGCTATTGGGGGTATTCTATAGGCCTCCAAATAGTGAGAGGGAGGTGGAGGAGCAAATCTGCATGGAAATCGCAGAGATATGCAAGAGCTATAGAGTTGTGATATTGGGGGACTTTAATTACCCAAATATCGATTGGGATAATGCTAGGGTAAAGGGAAAGGAGGGGGAGGAATTTCTGAAATGTGTTCAGGAGAATTTCCTTGACTAATATGTTTTTGGCCCAACTAGGAAGGAGGCATTGCTGGATCTGGTGCTGGGAAATGAGGTGGGCCAGGTCGACCAAGTGTCTGTGGGAGAACACTTGGATACGAGTGATCATTGTATCATAAGATTTAGATTAGCAATGGAGAGGAGCAAGGGACAATCTAGAGTGGACTTCTAAACTGGAATAGGGCTAAATTTAATGGGATGCAAAAGGATCTAGCCAGGGTAAAATGGAACCAAAGACTGACAGGAAAAACTGTAATGGAACAATGGGTGATCTTTAAGGAGGAGATGTCCTAAGTACAGGCTAGGTACATTCCAACAAGAGGGAAGGGTAAGGGAACCAAAGCAAGGGCTCCTTAGATGACGAGGAAGATAGAGAAGATGATGAAACAAAAAAAGAGGGTGTATGATGCATGTCAGGTGAATTCTTCAAGGGAGAACCAGACCAAATACAATAAGTTGGGAGGGGAAGTGAAGATGAAAATAAGATTGGCAAAGAGAGAATATGAGAGTAGAATGGCGGTTAACATAAAAAAGAACCCAAAAATCTTCTACCGGCATGTAAACAATAAGCAGGTAGTAAGAGGCAGGGTGGGGCCTATTAGGGACAAAGAAGGTGATATATGCTTAGAGGCGCAGGGCAAGGCTAGAATTGCTCAATGAGTACTTTGTATCGGTGTTTACTAAGGAGGTGGATGCTGACAAAATATTGGAAGAAGTGGAAAAGGTAGAAGCAATGGAAGGGGTGAAAATTGATAGACAGGATGTACTAGAAAGGCTGGGTATGCTTAGAGTAGATAAGTTGTCTGGTCCAGATGGCTTGCATCCCAGGTTGCTAAGGGAATTGGGGGAGGAGATAGCGGAAGGGCTTGCCATAATTTTCCAATCTTCCCTAGATGCGGGGGAGCTGCCTGAGGATTGGAAAGTGGCAAATGTGACACCATTGTTCAAGAAAGGGTATAAGGACAATCCTAGTAACTACAGGCCGGTCAGTTTAACATCAGTGGTGGGTAAAGTTTTAGAAACAATAATCAAGGAAAGAATTAATGGGCACTTGGAGAGGTTTAAGCTAATTAAGGAGAGCCAACACGGATTTGTAAAAGGTAGATCATGTTTGACTAATCTAATTGAATTTTTTGATGAAGTAACACAGAGGATTGATGAAGGGAATGCAATGGATGTTGTCTACATGGATTATTGAAAGGCGTTTGACAAAGTACCACATAGAAGGCTGGTTAACAAAATTGAGGCTCATGGAATAGGTGGGTCAGTGGCAGCTTGGATAAGGAATTGGCTTAAGGATAGAAAACAGTGAGTTGTGATAAATGGCTGTTTTTCAGACTGGAGGATGGTAGACAGTGGTGTTCCCCAAGGGTCAGTGCTGGGGCCACTGCTTTTTTGATATGTATAAATAACCTGGATATTGGAATACAGAGTAGAATTTCTAAATATGCCAATGACACCAAACTTGGCAAGCAGTGAGGATGATACCAATCGACTGCAACAGGACATAGAAAGGCTAGCAGAATGGGCAGACTAGTGGCAGATGGAATTTAATACAGAGAAGTGTGAGATGATGCATTTTGGCAGATGGAACAGGGAGAGGCAATATGGCACAGTTTTAAAGAGTGTGCAGGGACAGAGGGACCTGGGAGTTAACGTGCATAGGTCCCTGAAGGTGGCAGGACATATTGAGAGAGTGGTTAGCAAAGCATATGGGATCTTGGGCTTCATAAATAGAGGTATTGAGTACAAAAGTAGAAAGTTATGCTGAACCTTTATAAAGTACTGGTTAGGCCACAACTGGAGTATTGCGTCCAGTTCTGGTCACCATACATTAGGAAGGATGTGAAGGCCCTTGAGAGGGTGCAGAGGAGATTTACCAAAATGGTTTTGGGGATGGGGGATCTTAGCTACAAGGACAGGTTGGAGAAGCTGGATTTGTTTTCATTAGCAAAGGAGGTTGAGGGGTGATTTGACAGAGGTGTACAAGATTATGATGGGTTTGGATAGGCTAGACGGGGAAAGGCTGTTCCCACTAGTTGATGGTACAAGGAGTAGGGGACACAGATTTAAGGTTTTGGGCAAGAGATACGAGGAAAACCTTTTTTATGCAGCGAGTGGGGAGGACCTGGAATTCGCTGCCGAGGGAAGTGGTGGAAGCGGAGACACTCAATATTTTCAAGGGGAGACTGGATAGGCACATGGGGGAAATAAACTTGCAGGGCTACGGGGATAGAGCGGGGGAATGGGGCTGACTGGATTGCTCTACAGAGAGCTGGCATGGACTCAATGGGCTGAATGGCCTCCTTCTGTGTCGTATGACTCTATGACTCTCACAATGATTATTGTGCAATCCATCCATTTTATCTGTCAATTGTATAAACATATCAACCTTGAAAATCCGCAACCCCACTTTGCCAGCGCAAGTGCAGTTGCGAGGGACTGCCTAAGAAGAAAAAAAAGCTGCCTAAGAGGGAGAGTGGAGTGGGCATCACTGACATCAGCTCCTGACCCCACTGGAACACCCCTATCTTTGATGGGCACACACGCCAATGTAGGCACATCTTGGGTGCTTGCTAGAGGAGGGGGGCGGGAGTTGGGGAACGGGCTTGTTGTGCCGAATGGCTATTTGTGAGGGCCACTGACAGAACGCCTCCAAGAGAGCACATGCTGCAGATGATCAGCCTCCTCTATGGGATGTCCCATCTGGAACACTGCCTGATAGCCTTTCAGGGCCATCTAGGTAAGGGCACTGGCCTGAAGACCCTGGTGGGCCCACTTCTGCCCCTACTGTGACTTGTACACTGACTTCTTCCCCAAGTCCAAATTGCTGGGCAGAAATTTGGAGGTTGGAGCTAAGGGAGTTTTTTTTTATTCGTATGTGGGATGTGGGCGTCGCTGGCAAGGCCAGCATTTATTGCCCATCCTTAATTGCCCTTGAGCAGGTGGTTTGGAGCCGCCTTCTTGAACTGCTGCAGTCTGTGTGGTGAAGGTACTCCCACAGTGCTGTTAGGGAGGGAGTTCCAGGATTTTGACCCAGCGACGATGAAGGATCGGCAATATACTTCTAAGTCAGGATGGTGTGTGACTTGGAGGGGAACTTGGAGGTGGTGGTGTTCCCATGCGCCTGCTGCCCTTGTCCTTCTAGGTGGAAGAGTTCGCGGGTTTGGGAGGTGCTGCCGAAGAAGCCTTGGCGAGTTGCTGCAGTGCATCTTGTAGATGGTACACACTGCAGCCACGGTACGCTGGTGGTGGAGGGAGTGAATGTTTAAGGTGGTGGATGGGGTGCCAATCAAATGGGTTGCTTTGTCCTGGATAGAGTCGAGCTTCTTGATTGTTGTTGGAGCTGCACTCATCCAGGCAAGTGGAGAGTATTCCATCACACTCCTGAATTGTGCCTTATAGATAGTGGAAAGGCTTTGGGGAGTCAGGAGGTGAGACACTCGCCGCAGAATACCTAGCCTCTGACCTGCTCTTGTTGCCATAGTATTTATGTGGCTGGTCCAGTTAAGTTTCTGGTCAATGGTGACCCCCAAGATGTTGATGGCGGGGGATTCGGTGATGGTAATACCGTTGAATGTCAAGGGGAGATAGTCATTGCCTGGCACTTCTGTGGCGTGAATGTTACCTGCTACTTATCAGCCCAAGCCTGAACATCATCCAGCTCTTGTTGCATGCGAGCATGGACTGCTTCATTATCTGAGGAGTTGTGAATGGCACTGAACACTGTGCAGTCATCAGTGAACATCCCCATTTATGACCTTATGTTGGAGGGAAGGTCATTGATGAAGCAGCTGAAGATGGTTGGGCCTAGGACACTGCCCTGAGGAACTCCTGCAGCGATGTCCTGGGCTGTGATGATTGACTTTCAACCACCACAACCATCTTCCTCTGTGCTAGGTATGACTCCAGCCAGTGGAGCATTTTCTCCCCGATTCCCAATGACTTCAGTTTTACTAGGGCTCCTTCATGCTACACTCGGTGCCTTGATGCCAAGGGCAGTCACTCTCACATCACCTCTGGAATTCAGCTCCTTTGTCCATGTTTGGACCAAAGCTGTAATGAGGTCTTGGCGGAACCCAAGCTGGGCATCTGTGAGCAAGTTATTGGTGAGTGGGGGAAATCCTACTGCTGGTCCCGCCTCCTCCAATTTCAGGGACCATGTGTGGGGCAGATGAAAGTTCCACCTGCCCCTAACCCCATCGCAAACTTCGAGCACACCCTCTTCTGGGTGGAGACCAGCCATTTCCAGGTCCTACCTGATTCTCTGCCCCCACGGGCAGCTAGCCCCTGATGCTAAACTAACAACCCTGAGGAAATTCAAGGCCATCATGTCTAAAGAAATGTTTTATCCTTTCTAGCCAATTTTCCCCCTTATCTGACCGTGTTGACTCCTGGCTGAGGTACGGTTCCACAGATGTCCAGGAACCTGCCCAAGTGGCCACCGTTCATGTGTGAGTTTTGACTGTAAGCAGACGATTTGATTGAATGACCAACCTCCGCACCTTTACAAACAACTGCTTGCTTTTGTCCCCAGAGAATTTGTCTCCTGCACAATGTATCAGTTCTCAGGCGGGTGATCGCATAGGAACAGGAGTAGGCCATTCAGCCCCTCGAGCCTGTTCCGCCATTCAATGAGATCATGGCTGATCTGTATCTTAACTCCATTCAGCAGCCTTGCTTCTGTAACCCTCAATACCTTTACATAACAAAAGAATATCAATCTCGACAACAACAACTTGCATTTATATAGTACCTTTAACATAGGAAAATGTCCCAAGGCTCTTCGCAGGAGTGATTATCAAATAAAATGTGACACCGAGCCACATAAGGAGATATTCGATGAGAAAAAGGTTGGTCAAAGAGGTAGGATTTAAGGAGCATCTTAAAGGAGGAAAGAGAGGTAGAGAGGTGGAGAGGTTTAGGGAGGGAATTCAAGAGCTTAGGGTCAAGGCAGCTGAAGGCACGGCCACCAATGGTAGAGCGGTTAAAATCAGGGATGCGCAAGAGGCCAGAATTGGAGGAGCACAGAGATCTCGGAGGGTTGTAGGGCTGCAGGAGGATCTGGAGATGGGGAGTGGTGAGCAATGTACCCCCTCATTTTTTTTGGGTGCGTAGCAGTTTCACGCATGCGTGAAATTTAACGTTGGAAAAGCCAGTCCCGGGCTGCGCGGCTGTTCAGCTTAGAGGGAACGTTGGTGGTGAGTCCATGGAGGGATATGAAAACAAGGATGAGAATTTTAAAATTAAGGCGTTGCTGGACCGGGAGCCAATCTAGGTCAGCGAGCACAGGGGTGATGGGTGAACAGGACTTAGTGCGAGTTAGGATACGGGCAGCAGAGTTTTGGATGAGCCCAGGTTTATGGGGGGTGGAAGATGGGAGGTCGGCCAGGAGAGCATTGGAATAGTCAAGTCTGGAGGTAACAAAGGAATGGGTGAGGGTTTCAGCAGCAGAGGAGCTGAGGCAGGGCAGAGTCAGGCAACGTTACAGAGGTGGAAATAGGCGGTCTTGGTGACTGTTACGTCCATGTAATAATAAGAAAAGGACTGCAGAGAACGGTACAACAGGTGTTTACTCAATGTGGTTCAAACTGCAACTGAAACAACAGTTTACTACTCAGCGTTATATACAGGTGTGGTCACTGCCGGTACTACAGTATACATGAGCTGCAGAAAGTAGTTCCCCCCTTAAAGGTACATACATTACAATTCCTCCCCTTTTAGATTAACAGTACCATAACACTCATTTAACAATTAAATATCAAACTAATTACAATTAACACTTTTAACATGCAACATTAGCTGAAAATAGTCTATTTATAAATTCAGTCTTTGGGGAGGCTTCCTGATCCTTCCTGGATAGCGCCTTTCCCGAGTGTCTTGCTCTTGGTGCGGAGGTGATTCTGGCCCCCTGTCGTCGGTTGGTTCATCAGCTTCCGATGCTACTGTTTCTGGGGTAGATGCTACCTGTACGTCAGGTTCATCACCAGGTACATATGGGCGAGGCATGGGGTTGACTCGTTCCTGTGACACTAGGATCTGGTCAGCATGGCGTCTCACGACGCTCTCCCCAACGTCCACTGTGTACATTAGTGGCCCCTGCCGTGTGCATATCGTTCCTGGTTGCCATTTCTCTGTTCGGTAGTCGCGGGCCAAGACTGGTTGCCCTACATTGAAGCTCCTTGTCGGCTTCTCATTGATCTGCTGGAATTGCTTACTCTCAACATCTCTTCGTACATTTGGTCTGAGCAAATCCAGACGAGATCTCAACCTTCGGTTAAAGAACATCATGGCTGGGGCCTGGTTGGTGACTGCATGTGTCGCATTTCTGTAGGCTAACAGGAAATTGTCCACCTTATGCTGCAGTGGAATGTCGTCATCGCACATGGCCTTTACTGCTTTTTTAAAGGTTTGTACGAACCTCTCAGCCAATCCATTTGTGGCTGGATGATACGGGGCGGATGTGTAATGCCTTACCCCATTCCTTTTCATAAATCTTCGAAACTCTTCGGACACAAACTGTGGTGTATGTGCCTTTAAGAGCAATTATGGTGTATGTGCCTTTAAGAGCCCCAGGTGTGCGTAATGCTGGTAATTGCCACTTGGGCTATATAAGCCTGTGTATTGTGTATATCCTTTAAAACCCCCCCCCAGACTTGCTTAGTAAATACCTATGAACCAACTCCTGTCTTCAGTGTCTTTATCTACACACGGACACTACAGTGGCGACGAAGTGGAAACGGACTTACCTGCAATTCGGCAGCACCTCAAGGACATCGATTCCTCCAGCGTCCAGAAGACTCAAGGAAGTAAGCGAAACTGTGGTTTCACCATCTGGCCAAGCTGGTGACAGGTACTGCGCTAATCCTTCCTGGGCGTCAGGCTGGAGCTCCAGCGGCGGGCTCTACAGCTGAGACAGGCAGCGAAATCGGAGGCAAGCAATAACGGACTGGGAGGGTGCACTCGAGAGACGGCCGGCGCGGCAAGCAGGTCAGCGTTTAGACCTCCGTCGGGAACGAGTCTCCAACAGTGAATAAACGGAAACCACAGTAAAACAGCGTTGTTATCGGTAGCAGCGGCGGGAAAGCGCGGGAAGCGCCATATCGTTGCTACAGAGAGAAAAAAAAAAAGCGCGGGAAGCACCATATCTTTTCTGAAATGCCTAAATCTGGTAATATTGAGGCTTTTGATGGCGAAATAGAAGATTGGACCACATACGTGGAAAGAGTAGAGGTTTATTGCACTGCAAATGGAATAACAGATGAAAAAAAAGCTTCAGTACTTCTGAACTTAATGGGCGCGAAGACATACGGGCTGTTACGAAATTTAATCACTCCAGCCAAACCAAAGGACAAGACTTTTAAAGAAATTGTTGATACCCTGCAGGAGCATTTAAACCCAACACCGCTGCTGATAGCGGAACGATTCAAGTTCTTCAAGAGAAATCAACACAAGAATGAAAGTAACGCTGATTACCTAAACGAATTAAGAAAGCTATCAAAGTACTGCCAATTCGGAGCAGGGCTATCGGATTATCTTCGAGACAAATTTGTTTGCGGTCTCTTAAGTGAAGGAACACAAAAAAGACTGCTTTCTGAAAAAGATTTAACATTGGACAAAGCTTTCAGTATGGCTGTATCATACGAAGCAGCAGCAAAAGGAGCTGCAGAGATACAACAAGAAACACAGGACTTCGGCACCCATAAAATGACACAGGAGTTTGGAAGATGTTATCGCTGGGGCAGATCCACCCTTAACCAGAGGGACTGCTGGTTCAAGGGCAAAGCATGCAGGCAATGTGGTAAGATTGGACACATTGCACGGGTATGCCAATCTGGACAAAATAAATCCACTGACAGAAAACAAAAAATCAATAAAGAAAAGTACAGGAAGGTACAAATGATGACGGACAATAGCTCCGAAGACCAGAATAGTGATAGCGACTCCGGAAACAAGAGACCAAGCTGTCTCAAATTACATAATGTACTTGCCAAAGAGGATTACCAAACCATTTGGGTTACCCTCACAATAGCAGGGTCCCCAGTTAAAATGGAGCTAGATACAGGATCAGCTCTAACCGTAATAAATCGACGAGATTATGAGAGGCTATTTTCGCATATACCTCTAAAAGACACATCCATTATCTTAAAAACATATACCCCAAAGGAAAAATAAGGGTGCCTGTGGTATACAACGGCAAAGAAATACAAAAGTTGTATTTATACATTCTACAAGATGGTGGTCCACCGTTGTTGGGACGTGAATGGATAAGGAAGATACGTTTAGACTGGCACTCCATTCAGGCACTGACGGTGACCAGTAAGGAAAAAAAAACAATGATGACATCATACCTGAACGATTAAAAGACATCTTGGCCAACGCCAAAGAAGTGTTTCAAGAGAAACTAGGAACCTTGAAAGGCATCACCGCCTCAATAAAAGTGGAAGATACAGCAATTCCAAAATTTTTTAAGGCAAGACCCGTGCCATACGCAATACGTCCGGCAGTCGAGGCAGAGCTGAAGAATTTGGAAAAGGCAGGCGTATTATCCAAAATAGATTGGAGCGAATGGGCAACACCCATCGTTCCAGTCATGAAAAAAACATTGAAAAATAACTCTGAGGAACAGAAAAAAATTCGCATCTGTGGGGACTTTAAGGTGACTGTAAACCCGGTCCTTCACACGGTACAGTATCCTCTTCCGAGGATAGAAGATATTTTCGCCTCACTATCCGGAGGGAAACGTTTCACAAAAATTGACTTGGCACAGGCATATCTACAGATGGAGGTTGAGGAGACCTCTAAAAAGTATCTCACAATAAACGCACACAAAGGCCTGTACCAGTACAATCGACTGGTTTTTGGAATAGCATCAGCTCCAGCTATCTGGCAAAGAGCTATGGAGCAAGTCCTGCAAGGGATTCCGGGGACTCAATGCTACCTAGACGACATCCTTATAACAGGAGAAAACGACAACGAGCACCTTGCCAATTTGGAGCAGGTGCTCACTAGGCTGAAAGAACGGGGCCTACGAGCAAATCGCCCCAAGTGCGAATTTTTCCAAAATCAGATATCATATTGTGGCCACATAATTAATAAGGAAGGGTTGCATAAGCCACCTGAAAAAATTGAAGCAGTTATAAAAGCCCCAGCACCTGAAAATGTTTCACAATTAAGGTCATTCCTGGGATTAATAAATTACTATCATAAATTTTTACCGAACTTATCAACTATTCTACACCCTCTTAATGATCTTCTACAGACAGGAGTGATTTGGAAATGGAACGAAGACTGTAAACGTGCCTTCCATAAATGTAAAGACTTAATCACATCCGAGAAAATTTTGGCTCATTACAACCCATCACTACCAATCAGACTGGCGTGCGATGCATCCCCTTATGGCATAGGAGCGGTATTGTCCCATAGATTCCCTGATGGCTCGGAACGGCCGATAGCTTTTGTGTCACGCTCATTGAACTCAGCTGAGCGTAACTATGCCCAGATAGACAGGGAAGCACTCAGCCTGGTATGGGGAGTGAAGAAATTCAACCATTACCTACACGGACAAAAATTTACCTTGCTGACTGACCATCAACCCCTCATCTCCATATTCAACCCTAAAAAAGGTGTCCCCATTATGACGGCACAAAGACTACAGAGGTGGTCCCTTTTTCTAGGGGCACACCAATACAACATTGAATACAAAGGGTCAAAACAGCATGGGAATGCTGACGGTTTATCACGCCTACCGTTGCCAACGATAGAAGAGGCACCTACAGTAGACCCAGTAGAGATATTCCACTCTACCATAGTGGAATGTCTACCAGTGACAAATTCTGCCATTGAAAGGGAGACAAGAAATGACCCTACTCTCTCACGGGTCTACGATTTAACAGTGAAGGGATGGCCAGCACATGGCGAACCACTGTTGCCAGCATTCTCGCAAAGAAGAGAACAGCTGTCAGTGTGCCGAGGAACCTTGATGTGTGGATCCAGAGTGGTGATTCCACCCAAACTCCAGGATAAAGTGCTAAAGGAGCTTCACGAGGGGCATCTGGGTGGAGTGAAAATGAAGAACCTAGCTAGGGCGTTTGTATGGTGGCCAGGTATCGATGGAGACATCGAAGACATGACCAAGAGCTGCCTAGGATGCCAGAAGGTCCAAAATGCTCCGCCACAGGCCCCTCTACATCCATGGGAGTGGCCCTCATCTCCCTGGCAAAGGGTGCACATCGACTTTGCTGGTCCATTTATGGACTCGATGTTCTTAATCGCAGTTGATGCACACTCCAAGTGGCCGGAGGTAATAAAGATGTCCTCCACCACCACGGAAAAAACCATCACAGTATTAAGGACCATATTTGCCAGGAATGGGCTGCTGGAGCAGATATGTTCTGATAATGGACCGCAATTTGTGTCCGAAGAATTCAGAAAGTTCTTAAAGAACAATGGGGTAAAGCACTACACGTCCGCCCCATACCATCCCGCCACCAATGGATTGGCTGAAAGGTTTGTCCAGACCTTCAAGAAGGCCATCAAGGCCATGGGTAATGAAGACATAAAACTTCAGCACAAGGTGGATAACTTCTTATTTGCATATAGGAATGCAACGCATATGGTTACTAACCCAACTCCCGCCATGATGTTCTACAATAGAAACCTAAGATGCCGGCTGGACTTGGTCAAGCCCAACATCCGAAGGGACGTGGAGAACCGGCAGTTTCAGGGCATGAATGAAAGGCCAACTAGGGCCTTCCAGATAGGCCAACCGGTTTTGGCCCGGGACTACCGTACCGAGAAATGGCAGCCTGGAACTATCTGCACACGATTAGGACCACTGATGTATACCGTGGACATCGGAGACAGCATAATAAGGCGTCATGCTGACCAAATCATCAAGTCATCTGAAAAGGGACAACCTACACCACCACTCTATACATCTAACGATGAAGTAGAGATACCCATATCTACCTCTGATCCGGTGATACTGGAGCCCGATGAACCCGACACTGGCCTTCAAGCCGAATCAGCCTTGCCAGAAGAACCTACTACACCACCAGAAACTACTACACCCCCGAGGCGTTATCCGGACCGAGTCAGGAAGCCTCCTGAGAGACTAACTTATAATTAATTAATACAGCAATGTATATTATTTTGCATATAACATGTAATTAATAATTACTTAAAATATGATGTACTAGTTAGCTAGAAGGGGAGGAATTGTGGTGTATGTGCCTTTTAAGAGCCCCAGGTGTGTGTAATGCTGGTAATTGCCACTTGGGCTATATAAGCCTGTGTATTGTGTATATCCTTTAGGAACCCCCCCCCCCCCCAGACTTGCTTAGTAAATACCTATGAACCAACTCCTGTCTTCAGTGTCTTTATCTACACACGGACACTACACAAACTGTGGTCCGTTATCAGAGCAAATCTGCTCTGGCAAGCCGTTCCTGGCAAAAATGGTCCGTAGGACTGCAATAGTTTTCTCCGTGGTGGTGGAGGACATTTTGATGACCTCAGGCCATTTCGAGTGCGCATCCACGGCTATTAAAAACATTGAGTCCATGAATGGACCAGCAAAATCAATATGCACCCGTTGCCATGGAGATGAGGGCCACTCCCATGGGTGTAGGGGGGCATGTGGTGGTGCATTTTGGACCTTCTGGCATCCTGAACAGCTCTTTGTCAGGTCCTCGATTTGCTGATCGATCCCCGGCCACCACACATAAGCCCTAGCAAGGCTTTTCATTTTCACCCCTCCCAGATGACCTTCGTGAAGCTCATTGAGCACTCTCTCCCTTAACTTGGGTGGAATTACCACTCGGGATCCACACATCAAGGTCCCCTGGCATACTGACAGCTGTTCTCTTCTGGATGAGAATGCTGGCAATAGTGAGTCGCCATGTGTTGGCCATCCCTTCACTTTGAAGCCCACACACAAACTTGTCCCTTAAAGTATCTGCTAGTCCCGTTCCAAACTGGCAGTGTTTCGATAGCTTGCGCAGTTCCGTTAAATACTCAGCATTACTTTCATCTTTATGCTGGTTCCTTTTGTGAAACTTAAATCTTTCTGCTATCAGCAGCGGTGTGGGGTTTAAGTGGTCCTGTAGGATTGACACTATGTTTTCAAAATCCTTTTCTACTGGCTTCTCTGGGGTTACTAGGTTTCGTAGTAAGCCATATGATTTTACACCCATTGAATTCAACAATACCAGTGCTTTCTTGTCATCTGGCACTTCATTCGCCTTGCAGTATACTTCTATGTGTTCGACATATGTCGTCCAATCTTCGACTTCATTGTCGAACGCTGTGATACTGCCACTCTTCGGCATTTTTGGGTGTGGTTAGACTGGCTTAAAATGGCATCTCCCGCGCTTTCCTTTCTTCCCCGCTGCAGCTTAAAATGGCATCTCCCGCGCTGCTGCCAACGCCGCTCTCGGCGGTCCTCGTGGTAAATGACGATGCCCTGTGGGTTTCGTGCGCTGCTCCTGCGCTGCTGCCAACACCGCTCTCTGCGGTCCTCGTGGCAATGGCAGCGCCTCGCGTTTTCCTACGCACCTCTCTCCCCCGTTGACACTGCTCGGCCCTTGACCACCGGCTGCGCTCTGCTCTCTCTCGCCTCTCTCCCCCATTGACGCCGCTCGGTCCTGAACACCGGCTGCGTCCTGTGCGCTCTGCCCTCTCTCTCTCCCCCGTCGACGCTGCTCGGCCTTTTTCTGTGCCGCTCGGTCGGGCTCTAGCCCGTCGCTGTCCGGGAAGGGTCTGCGCAGTACCTGTTGCCAGCCCGTTTCGCTGGACCACCGTGACTGGAAAGCCAAGCCTGGCTTTTGACAGCCTCCCCTGCGATGCTCAAATCTCCGCTGGATGACTGGGCGGTTGCCCGTGGTCGACGCCCGTGCTTCTGGACTCGACCTTCTTCCACTGTTCTCCAGGAGCGAATCCCTGGGAGGTGATGCAGAGTTGCAGTTAGGTTCGAACTTGCTCGTCGCCACTGTTACGTCCATGTAATAATAAGAAAAGGACTGCAGAGAACGGTACAACAGGTGTTTACTCAACGTGGTTCAAACTGCAACTGAAACAACAGATTACTACTCAGCGTTATATACAGGTGTGGTCACTGCCGGTACTACAGTATGCATGAGCTGTCGAAAGTAGTTCCCCCCTTAAAGGTACATACATTATAGTGATGACTGAATATGTGGTCGGAAGCTCGTCTCAGTGTCAAAATACGACACTGTGGCGGAGCCACCAGGGAGACTCTGATCTAATGTACATAATTATCTTTAACAAATTATTAGCTACAGAATGAATCTGTATCTGTGTTCATATCATTGCATGTACATAGCGCGGTCCCTTTAAGAATGAGACCAAACGCGATGACGTCATCATGTTGATCACGTGATCCTCCAGCAGCGGGAAAACGTGATGACGTGATGACGTCAGGCTGGGGAGCCGCCCTAGCCAGTCCTCGTGGAGCCAGCAAAGAGTACAGACCTGTAATGTAGTTCTCCTGTGTTTTCGTTTTAAACTCTGTTGATTAGTATTAAACATCGTTTGTTTGATAGACTGACTCGACCTCAGTCCTTTAGTTAGGAATGTAGCCATTCCTACAGTGGTGACCCCGAATTTTCGTGAACAATTTTCGCAGAAGAAGCGAAGCGCGACGAAACATGGAAGCGAACTCCGTGGCTTTGAAGCTCCCACAGTTTTGGGAACAACAGGCGGCCTCCTGGTTCGTCCAAGCAGAAGCACAATTCGATCTCCGAAACATCGTTGCGGATCAGACCCGTTACCTTTACGTGGTCTCCGCACTCGACAGCTCCACGGCCTCACGGATCATCAGCCTGCTCGAAAACCCCCCGGTTGACAGCAAGTATAATACTCTTAAAGCGCAGTTAATACAGGTCTTCGGGCTCACGAAGGCGGAGCGTGCCCGCCGGCTACTCGCTTTGTCCGGGCTTGGCGATTCCAAGCCATCTGAGTTAATGAGCCAGATGCTCACGCTCCTTGGTTCAGAACCACAATGTTTCCTCTTTCGGGAGTTATTCCTGAGTCAACTACCCGAGCAGGTTCAGGCTGCCCTCGCCAGATCGGAAGCCACAGATTGCGCAGCACTTGCTGCAGAAGCAGATACGATTTATGCGGTCACGCAGCAATCTGCGCCGCCACGAGGCACCCCTCCCCCGCAAACGCCACCCCGACACCTCCATCCCCCAGCTTGTGCTTTTACCACGCCCGTTTCGGCGCGAAAGCCAGAGGCTGCCGCCCTCCCTGCAGTTTCGCGCCTAAAAAAAACCCGACATCAACACCAACAGCAACTCCAGAAAAGGAGGACCGAATCTGAGGGACGTTCCACGGCCGCGATGGCGATTGGAAATTCCGGGAAGCTCCTCTACATTACAGATTCCCTCTCAGGCCGGCGCTTTTTATGCGACACCGGGGCGCAGTGTAGCATCCTTCCTGCCTCAGCACTCGATATTCAGTCTGGGAGGCACGGCCTCTCCCTCGAGACAGCTAATGGCGGGGCCATTTGTACCTTTGGCAAACGGCGGGTCCAGGTGTGCTTCGGCGGGCAACGGTTTCAGTGGGAATTTATTACAGCCAAGGTTTCGCAAGCCATCCTCGGCGCGGATTTCTTATGCGCCAACAGCTTCTTGGTGGATGTAAGAAATCGTCGATTGGTCAACGCGGCCACCTTCCACTCCATCCCTTGCTTCCGCAGTTCCGCAACGTCACACACTGTCTCCTGCGCGTTGTCCTCGCCGGACGAGTTCACTCGCCTATTAGGTGAATTCCCGGAGCTGACCAAGCACACTTTCTCCTCCTCAGCCACTAAGCATGGTGTCGAACACTACATTACTACGACTGGCTCTCCGGTTTACGCGCGAGCTCGGTGCCTGGAACCCGGCAAGCTCGCAGCTGCGAAGGCAAAGTTTGCCACGATGGAACAGCTGGGGATTATTCGCCGGTCGAATAGTCCCTGGTCCTCGCCTCTCCACATCGTCCCGAAGCCCGGCAGTGGATGGCGGCCATGCGGGGACTACCGACACCTTAATGACGCCACTACTCCCGATCGGTACCCGATCCTGCATATACAGGATTTCTCCGCCCATTTAGCGGGAAACTCAATCTTCTCCAAGGTCGACCTCATCCGTGGCTACCACCAAGTTCCCGTACACCCGCAGGACGTCCAGAAAACGGCTGTCATCACTCCCTTTGGACTGTTCGAGTTTCTACGGATGCCATTTGGGCTCAAGAACGCCGCACAGGCTTTTCAACGACTAATGGACTCGGTCCTGTGGGATCTTCCCTTTTTATTTGTCTACCTTGACGACATCCTGATAGCCAGCTCTACCAAAGAGGAACACGTCTGCCATCTCCGCACCCTCTTTCGGCGCCTCAGCCAACATGGCCTCATAATCAACCCGGCCAAGTGTCAGTTCGGCCTACAACAGATTGACTTCTTGGGCCACCGCATTACTTCGGAGGGCGCAATTCCGCTGCAGTCAAAGGTCGAAGCAATTACGGCATTCCCAAGGCCGCAGTCCACCAAGGCTCTTCAAGAATTCCTGGGCATGGTGAATTTCTACCACCGCTTTGTGCCCAAGGCAGCACGACTCATTTGGCCCCTCTACGAGGCCCTCAAAGGCAAGGCCGGAAAGGATACAATAGCCTGGACGGTCGAAATGGACAACGCTTTCAACAACACAAAAACCACTCTAGCCAATGCAACTATGTTGGCGCACCCTCTGCCAGGTGCCACCATCGCCCTTACCACCGACGCTTCCGACTATGCCACAGGCGCTGTGCAGGAACAGTGGGTCAACGGGACGTGGCAACCACTGACATTTTTCAGCCGCCAACTCCAGCGCAACGAACGCAAATACAGCACTTTCGACCAGGAGTTGCTGGCGCTGTTCCTGGCTATCCGCCATTTCCGTTTTTTGTTAGAAGGACGTCCCTTCACTGCGTTTGTAGATCACAAACCACTGACCTTCGCCATGGCCAAGACCGCCGAACCGTGGTCGGCTCGACAGCAGCGACAGCTAACTTTCATTTCAGAATTCACGACAGACGTCCAACACGTAGCTGGCAAGGACAACTTGGTAGCTGATTGCCTTTCTCGCGCGACCGTACGGGCGGTCCAGCTGGGCATCGATTATGCCCTCATGGCTACCGATCAGGCATCCGACCCTGAAACACAGGCGTATCGCACCGACACTTCTAGCCTCCAACCGACCGATGTGCAATTCCACGCTGCAGGCACCTCGTTACTCTGCGATGTCTCCATGGGAGATCCCCGCCCAATCATTCCAGTCGCCTGGCGCCGCAAAGTTTTCGACGCCATACATGGGCTTTCGCATCCTGGCGTGAAGGCATCTCAAAAATTAATGTTGGCTAAGTTCGTCCGGAGAGGAATGTGTAAGGATATCCGCGACTGGGCTAACACCTGCATCGTCTGTCAAACGTCTAAGGTGCAACGTCACGTTAAGGCCCCATTGGCCACGTTCGCAGTACCAGAACGTCGATTCGACCATGTCAACGTGGACCTCGTCGGGCCGCTTCCACCGTCGCAGGGGTTCACACACATCATCACCATGGTCGATCGTACTACTAGATGGCCAGAGGCAGTTCCTCTGGTGTCTACTACGTCCGCTGATGTCGCAGAGCATTCCTCTCCTCGTGGGTCGCACGTTTCGGCGTTCCGGCGGACATTTCTTCAGACCGCGGTCCACAGTTCTCTTCCGAGCTCTGGAACGCTGTGGCCCAGGGTCTCGGCACCAAGCTTCACCGCACCACAGCCTATCACCCGCAGGCAAACGGTTTGTGCGAACGTTTCCACAGATTGTTAGAAGCATCGCTGAGGGCCAGCCTCCAAGGCGCCGGATGGGTGGATAAGCTTCCGTGGGTCATGTTGGGTCTCCGCACGGCACCCAAAGAGGACCTGCAATCGTTCGCCGTGGAGCTCGTGTACGGCCAGCCACTCCGCATACCGGGAGATTTCCTGCCGCTTCCAACTGAACCGTGGTCCGCAGCCGAACAACTCAGCAGCTGCCGGGAAACAGCCAGGGCTTTTGCGCCTATCCCAACTTCCCATCACGGACTTCCATCTTCACACATACCAGCGGAGCTAAAGAATGCTGAATTTGTATTCATTCGTCATGATGCCCATTGGGATCCGCTCAAGGCCCCTTACACAGGCCCTTTTCGCGTACTGGAGACAGGCGACAAGAGTTTCTCTGTAGACATCAGTGGTAAACCCGACCACATATCCATTGGCCATCTCAAACCGGCACACCTGGACATCGATCGGCCAGTGGAGACAGCACAGCCACCACGATGTGGTCGACCTCCCGCTATATCCATGCCAGACCGAAGGCTTCCATCCGCCAGCCCGCCCGCTGTTCAACAACATCCACTCCAAGAATACAGGAGTCGCACTGACAGGCTTGTCAGACCTCCTAGTCGATTGACTTTTACTGTTAAAGACAATTCTAGGGGGACGCATGTGGCGGAGCCACCAGGGGGACTCTGATCTAATGTACATAATTATCTTTAACAAATTATTAGCTACAGAATGAATCTGTATCTGTGTTCATATCATTGCATGTACATAGCGCGGTCCCTTTAAGAATGAGACCAAACGCGATGACGTCATCACGTTGATCACGTGATCCTCCAGCGGCGGGAAAACGTGATGACGCCATGACGTCAGGCTGGGGAGCCACCCTAGCCAGTCCTCGTGGAGCCAGCAAAGAGTGCAGACCTGTAATGTAGTTCTCCTGTGTTTTCGTTTTAAACTCTGTTGATTAGTATTAAACATCGTTTGTTTGATAGACTGACTCGACCTCAGTCCTTTAGTTAGGAATGTAGCCATTCCTACAACACCAAGATTGTGAACAGTCTGGTTCATCCGCAGGGAGAGGTATGGAGTCGGTGTCTAGGGAACGGAGTTTGTGGCAAGGACCGAAGACAGTCTTCTCTGTCCATGGTGCTTTTGAGCTGGATGTGAGCAGGTGGAAGAAAGTTGCCTGGGATGACTCCTGCCCCTGGGCGGTGAGCACCCGGCCTCTGCTACGCACTGTTCCCTGATGACATCTTCAAGCTCAGAGATTTGGAACATGCAGAATCGTGAGAGCAGGCTTTCGTTCCCCTGTGCCACAGTACGTAACGTTACGCCATATTAGCACCAGTGCGCATTGCTGTTTACCAGTGCAAGTTAAATACTTTCTGATAACGTATTCTCAGTTTAGTGCCCAGGAACTATTAGGGGGAGAAATTCGGTATCGCCCCGTTTGGGGCACTATTATCGGCCGGGCGCAATCTTTAGCACCCGGCGCAAATTACCGCCTCCGACTGCAAACTTGGCCTCTATCGCCCCGGAGGTGATTTGAGCGCTAAATCAGGCGCTACACACCTGTCTTAAGGCGCTAACGCCGAGGAGCGAAGCGCTACCTCAGAGCGCTGCCAAAACTCAGGTGATGTCAGTTAGCAATGGAACAGAGATAGACTGGCGCCGGCCAGTTCTTAAAGGGGAGGGTCGATGTTGCTGTCCAGCCACACCCTGCTCATTGGAGCCTTGAATCTCGGCTTGGAGGGACCTGTAAATCAATTGTGCTGGAACCACCAATGGATAGGCCCAGGGAATGAGCTCAGCGCTTCAGCGACCGGGTCTTGGTGGCTCTGGTTGGCGCTGTGGCGCGGCAACGGGCAGTGCTCTACCCACAGAGTGGCAGGAGGCCTTTGCCCCGCGAATACAGAACAGTCTGGAGGGAGGTGGCTCAGCACATCTCCTCGAGGAGCCTGGTGCCGAAGACCCACACCCAATGTCGGAAGAAGTTCATCGACCTCGCTCAGGTGGTCAGGGTGAGTGGTCGCTTTTCAATCCCTCTACATCCCTCCATCTCAACTTCACTCTGTGCCCAGAGAGTTTAAAAATCCCAAATTCCCAACACTCATCCAATACCTATGGCCATCTCATAAAACACACACGCACATTCCACACCTTGCATATATTAAGGGCTATTCAACTATGGGAGGCACATCAGGCAAGCACATGGCTGCACATTCACTCAGACACCGTCCTTTTTCTTGCAGGCTAAGCTTTCTCATAACAGGCAGCAGCAGCAATGTACGGGAGGAGGATCGGCTGACCTACACACCCTCACCGATTTGGAGGTGCGCGTGCACAGGATCGTTGACAGCCAGATCATAGGTGCCGTGTCCCTTGGGGACAGCAATGGTAAGTTCATCAGCTTTCTCTCCTCTCTCATTCCACTTGCCCCTCACAGCACCAGCCTTTTACACTTTCAATCCAACTTACTAAATGTCTGCAGTCCTTGCTCCCTTACTGCCCCCCTGTCCTGACGCTAAAGCCACTCTTGTACCTCCCTGCTTTCAGATAGTGAACCACCAGCTGACCAGCCTGTCCCTCAACCTACCAGTGGGAGTGACGCCCCAGGCGATGAGGAAGAGGAAGCCGGAGCCTCAACGCCTGCGTCTCCCGAGGGAGCCCATTCCGACACTGGGACCACGCCTTCCCTGGAGGGGAGCAGTGGGGTAGGGTCTGATGAGGGAGAAGCTCCGGGACCCAGTGGACTGCAGCAACGCCATGGGGGTAGGGAAACTCGGGGGCCACCTCCCTGGAGGGCGAGTAGGCAAGCGAGTCCTGCTGCACAGGACTCAGAGGAGGACCGCGTCATCGCGGCCATGAATAGCCAGGCCTTGAACATGCACACTGAGCTCATGGGTGCAATGGCAAGTGTGCCCAAAAGCATGGATGGACTGGCTAGGAGCATGGAGCAGTCCGCTGCAGCATAGGCCGACGCAACGCAACGGCTTAGTGCTGCAATTCAGTCATTGGCTGGTGCCATCCAGTCTCAGACTGCTCTCATGCAGTCTCAGATTGAGCCAACGCAAGCACTGACTGCTGCCATCATCGCTGGGTCAGCCACATTGCCCCAGGGCTCCCACGGTGCCGCAGCAGGCCAGCAATCTGTGCTCGAACAGATTGCTCCGGATGCTGAGGTACTGCCCTGTGGGAGTGCCAGTGTGTCGGTCGAGCAGGAAGGTGCTGTCCTCTCTCAGGATGATAGCATTCCTGCTCCCACCACTGGCACTTCCCCATTGCACTTGCCACCGCCTGCAACACAGCCAGCCCAGACTGCTGCCGCCTATGCAGAGTTGGTGCAGTCTGCATCCGGGGCCTCCAGGCCCAGAGCTGGTCGAGGGCGTCCTTCAAGGGCATCTGTAGTCTCTGGATCTGACATTCAGCAGCCTTCCGCCAGCTTTGCTGCAGCCACTGGGGCCCCATTACGGAGGAGAATAGGGTGGGAAGGGGGGAAGTGCGAAGGGCAAACTGTAGGAGGCCTAAATAAATGGTGGGAATGTTTGTAGTAAAGGTCGAGGTTCGTGTGATTACATTTGTTTACTGTTTTGCCGTTTATCTCCCTCTTGTGAGAACCAGTTCTGTTAGTTCATGATTTGTTGTGTTTGTTTCTAACTGTTTCTCCTGAATAAATGACACACACAGAGTTTGTTAAAGAAAAAAGTTGTTGAATTCAAAATTTACATTTTTGGCCTTTGCAATCATTCCAGCTTTGGCTGGCAATAGCGGGTGCAGGTTGCTTGACATGATGTTCTCCATGCCAGAAGCCATCTTCTGAGTAGGGGCCTAGAAGCGGCTTGTTATCAGCCGTTCACGGACGGCCCTTGCAGTGGCAACATTGTGGGCTTCCCTCCCACGTTGGTGCTACTGCTGATCCTCCTCCTCTTCTTCTTCTTCCTCCTCCTCCTCCTCCTCAGGTGGTGCACCAATCCCTGGTGGCATTGGCTGGGTCCTCAGGATTGCCAGGTTGTGAAGAATACAGCACACAACTATGAACAGGGAGACTCGCTCAGGAGAGTACTGCAGGGCTCCTCCTGAGTGGTCCAGACAGCGGAACCGTTGCTTCAACACACTGATCGTCTGTTCAATTATGTTCCTGGTGGCGATATGGCTCTCAATATACCGCAGCTCGGCAGGGGTGTTGGGGTTACAGAGTGGTGTCATCAGCCATGTGCAGAGTGGGTAACCCTTGTCCCCGAGGAGCCATCCACTTGGGTGATGCGGTGCCTGGAAAAGGTCTGGCTTTCCAGTCTGGCGCAGGATGAAAGCATCGTGGCTGCTGCCAGGATAGCGGGCATTGACGGCGACTATGAGCTGTCTGTGGTCACAGACCAACTGCACATTTAAGGAGTGGTAGCCCTTGCGGTTTCGGAATACCTCTGCATTTTCATGCGGTGCCTGCAATGCCACATGCGTGCAGTCAATGGCGCCCTGCACCATGGGGAAACCCGCTATCCTAGCAAAGCCACATGTGCGTTCATGCTGTTTGGCCCGGGTCATGGGGAAAGAGATGTACTGGCGTCTCCTTTTATACAGGGCATTTGTCACCTCGGGGATACAACAATGGACAGCGAACTGGGAGATACTGGCGATGTCCCCAGTAGAAGTTTGAAAGGAGCCACTGGCATAAAAATTCAGAGCCACTGTCACCTTCACTGCCACCGACAGAGAGGTCCTGGTCCTCAGTTGAGGCTGCAGATCTGGTTGCAGCAGGTGGCAGAGCTCAGTGACCACCTCCTTGCTGAAGCGCAGCCTGCGCAAACACTGCTCCTCAGACAAATGAAGGTATGAGAATGGCTCCCTGAATACCCTCGGAGGGTAAGGTCTCCTGTGCAGAGGCCTGTTAGCCCTCCTCCCTCTGGCCATGTTTGCCACTCTATCTCTGCGTCTCTGCTGCCTCCGATTCTGCAGGTGCAAGACGACGCCCCGATTCAGTGCAGCCCCCAGAGTCTCTTCTAAATCGCTGCAATGAAGGTCAAATCAAAATGAACCTGCAAAGTGCTGCTTAGGACCCAAAACTCCTTCACACAGCATTAAATCTGTCCAGAAGTCTCTCTCCCTCTCAGAATGCATGGTGCAAAAATGTCGCCGACAAAAAAAGGCAGGAAACGGCCGCCTTTAAATAGCGCTCCCCCAGCCCCATCCCGACTGCAAAACGTTCCCCTCTACCTATTGCTTAGTGGCAGGTGGAAAGGCAGGGGGCGCGACTCAATATCAGGTCCTGGGCCCTGCCGGGGCATTGCACGCTCGACTGACGTCACGATCTGCAGGCGCAGGAGATCGTGGCGGTAGTGTTTACCGCCGCCGCAAAATGTCTGGTCAATTTCTCAAGCGCCCCTTGGAGACGCTAACGGGAGGCGCTAAGCAACCAAATTTTTCCCCCTTCGTTTTTAAAACTGTTATAGTTTACCATCAATCCCAGGTAATTGGACTTTAATATTGTTGCTTATCCACAGCACTCACAACACAGTGGGGCTTTGGATTGTCAGCAGTTACAGAAGGACATACTAATTTATTTTTAAAACTTTCATTTATTTAGTGCCTTATCACATTCTCAAAACATCCCAAATTGCTTTGCAAACAGTGGGATGAATTTTCAACTTGCCACCCAAGTGCAAAACTGGCATTACAGATTGGCTGCCCATTAGATTAAAAAAAACACTCCATTTTAATTTAAATTGATTTCAAATTGAAAGTCGTGCAGATTCTACAATGGGCCGCAGTTCCGGAATGCCAAAATTTACGTCCCTGGAGCAAGCTGAAAATCGATGTCAATAGGTTGTTTTTGAAATGCAGTCATTGTTGTTATGTAGACAAATGAGGCATCCAGTTTGCACACAGCAACATTCTGCAAACAGGAAATTCAGGATAATCTGGTTTTGGTGGTTCTCGTTGAAGGAGCAATGTTGGCTAGCACAACTCCCTTGCTTTTCTTTGTCTTATGCCCATTTGGGCAGCCAGATGGGGGCCTTGGTCTAACATCTCATTTGATAGACGGCATCTCTGACAATGCCGCACTACCTCAGTACTGCACTGAAATGTCAGCCTAGATTATGTGCTCTAGTCCATGGTGGGGCTTGAGCCCACAACCTTCTTACTGAGAGGGGAGAGTGATACCAACTGACTTTAAACAGGCATTATCGGGCTAAACAGATTGAAATTATTCTGCCATATTTTTCCTGTTGAGGGTGTGGCGGTAAAACCATTTGCAGCACCACACAGTGTTTTACAGGAAACTCATTTTTGCACCATTTTCAAAACAAGTGCCTTTTTAACCTTAAAAATGTTATGTTACTGTTCCACTTAGAACATAACAGATTATCAAGAACTTTATTTAGAATTTGATTTCAAAGAGCACGCTGATTGAGCTAGAATGCTAAAAGGTAACAAAGGTAAAATGATTAAAGGAAAAAAATGAAGGCACCATCTGGCAGCCCAAAAATTAATTACATAACCAATAAGAAGGCATTCGTCAATAACCTCTCCTTTTTATCTGACAGCCTTACTCTGATTGAACCTGGCCCAGTGGTCACTGAATTTGAAAAGAAGGTTTATGAAGAAGGAGTGAAAATAGATTTGTCTGCAACAGACCAGGAAATGAGCAATATGTTCACAAACATTTACCTGCGCAACTATAAGGAAATATTCTCAAGCCTGGGACAAAGTGCAGATGAAGTGGCTGAAGTACTATCATTAAACAAACACCTTAGTGAGGCTTACACTGCAGATCAATAAAAAGTGAAATCATAAAGATGGAACTGTGCCTGGAAGGAATGGGTTCATTGTTTTCGTATCTTATTTTAAACTGAAGCTTAACTCTTGTGTCCTTGATTTTGACAAAACGTTAGCGTGTGTCATTTTTTAAATGTATTCATTCACGGGCCAAGGCCAGCATTTATTGCCCATCCCTAGTTGCCCTTGAGAAGGTGGAGGTGAGCTGCCTTCTTGAACCGTTGCAGTTCGTGTGGTGAAGGTACTCCCACAGTGCTGTTAGGGAGGGAGTTCCAGGATTTTGACCCAGCGACGATGAAGAAACGGCGATATACGTCCAAGTCAGCATGGTGTGTGACTTGGAGGGAAACTTGGAGATGGGGGCCTAGAAATTGAGTTTGCGCTGCGCCAAGGCTTTAGCACCGGAAGTTAGCGCCGGCGCTAAGTCCCTTTGCGCGCGCCAAAAATTCAGTAGCGCCGCGCCCAAACGGCTGCCGGCGCTACTGAAGGGTTTTAGCGCCTCAAAACTGGCGCCACGCGCCGCATTGCGGCGCTATTCCAGCGCTGCGGCGCCCGCTGCGGTGCGGCAGGCTCAGGAAGTGCAGGCCTCCTCCTTCCGTTCAGGAGGAGCTGCCTGCACCCGGCCGCGGCCCGCGATAATCTTTTTAAAAATGAGCCCGGCACCTCGGACAAGTGCTGGGCTTGCTTCTGTTCCGGGGGGGGGGGGGGAAGTCCGGGGAGGGAGCTGCGGCCAGGCGGCCGGCGGGAAAGCGGCCGGCCGCCGCGGGGCCTTTAATGCGCCGGCGCAAAGTTCTGTAAGGCACCTCTGCCAGAACGTTGCTTGCGGCTGCCACGGGCGAGGCGGCCGCAACTCAATTTCCGAGTTCGGGCGGGTTACCATGGCAACCGGGACGCTGCGCACACCGATGACGTCATCGGTGCCGGCGCAGCGCTACCGGCCTAACGCCGATTTAGGGCCCCTGTCAATTTCTAAACTGGCCATAACTTCGGCGCTAGGCCCTCTAGCGCCTCAAAAGCGGCGCTAAGGCCAGTGAATTTCTAGGCCGGGGTGTTCCCAGTAATAATCGAAAGCAATAGTAGTTTAACCCCAAGCATTCCTGCAAGGTTTCGGAACACTAATTGAATTATTTGGCCTTGATTTTAACTGCCCCCCCCCCCCCCTCACCTTGCCTGGCGGAAAGCAGGCAGGGGGCAGTTAAAATTGAGCGAGGGATTTACCCAATCCATATCCGCCCTGATCTTAAGTTTCCTTATTGGCCTGGAAGAGCAGGATTTCACCACCGGGGCCCACAAGTAAATCTCGAGCCTCCCCTGCTCTTGGGCCCCCCCTGCGCCCGCACTTCCCCCCCCCCCCACCGGGATTTCCACCACCTCTCCACTTACCTTAGTGTCGGAGACCACAGTTCCCTCTGGTCCCCGATGGCTGCCTCCCACCGGCACGATTTTAACAGATGGGCAGCTCCTTCTCGCCCACCGTTAAAATCAGCCGAGCCTGCCTGCTGCCACTCCTGGAGGGGCACATGACTCGCTTTGGTGCATTCCCGCCCGGGAGTAAAAATCGAGGCCACTACAGGGAGGCTGGAAGAGCACAGGTGGAGCGCAATAGCGTGGGGGAAAACCCTAGTTAAAGTTCATTCTTACAATTTCTAACTAATTTTGTGACTGTAGTTTTCTCTTTTCTCTTTTCTTTTATTGAACAGCACACAATGAAGATCATTCTCTAAGACAACCCGCCATTCTGTCATCGGACAAATACCCTTTATACCCCCATGACAACTCTGAAGTATGCAGATCCAAATGGAGATCTTCCCATTGACACCTTCTACAAAGTGGACTTCCATCATGACAAAGTCTTCCATGCTAGCCTCAATTTTATTAAATTGCTGAGGTAGAGAAGCACAAAGAGTTTTAATCTAGGAAAACCAGGCAGTAAGGACTAGTCTTATTTACCCTAACTATGGAATAGCGAGTAGTCTAGGCTGACCATACGTCCCTGTATTCCGGGGACAGTCCCCGGATTAGGCACCGTGTCCCGGGCAAACAAAGAACCCGGAAGAGACCCCGGTTCAGAATACTTGTCCCTGCATAGAGTCTTTGTTTTTTAAACGCGAATGTACAGAAACAGAGATTCTCAGCCCGTTCCCGCCCGGTTTGAGCTCAGGAATGGATTCCAGGAGCCGGTTGAACAGTGGCGACAATGACAGCCCCGCCTTCCCACAATGCAGCGCGGCGGAGAAAAGGCCCCATCGATAGCTCGGGATGCACTGCACTGTGGGGGATTGAGTCACCTGACCCCGTGTTTCGGCCAATAGTGACTGGCCGGAAGGCGGAACCTTTAAAATGTGCGAGAGAAGCTGAGGGCGCAGTGAGAGCTGGTGGGCGAGTGGATTTACTCTACCTCAGATTAATATGGTGCATCATGTTTTTTTACTAGGCAATCTCTAAATTCTCCCACCGGGAAGAGGTTTCTGAAACCTTCTGAGACAGGGTGCTTCACACCTTATATGGAAAATCTCAGTCTCTTTGGAACAGATTTAAAATTGAGAAATTAAATTTAGGGTATTCGGGTATGAATATAGATGGTGCATATGCAAGATTCGAGATTCGGTGTAAAGTGAAAATGGTGGTGTCTCTACGCATATTCCACTAGCAGAAGCAATAAAGTCCTCATGCTGGTTTTCTTGAAATGCGTCCTGGCTACTTGAATGTTCTCCCACCCTGTGTGTCCACGATTCAGTTTAGAAAATATGGTCACCCTATAGTAGTCACCTGTTGTTAAAAATTAAAGATGTTACTGTTATTTCTTAGCTGAGTTTTATATGATAAATTTCTTGAATATTATAATATAATATAATTTCTCATCGGAAGTGTGCGAAAGCATCTCGGACCCCATTTTTGATCCTTATGTGGCCGCATTGCACCTGATAAATGGGCACTACACAGCCCAATATAATCCCCAAAGGAGTGCTTGCTCAACAATCCATCATCTTATATATGACGTCTTCTGTTGGTTTGTGCACTTCTTAAGACCCTCTCCCGATGCACAGCATTAATTATTTTTTGTGTCTATGTCTGTATATCCTTGTTTAGTTATACAATTAAACCATTGTTTGGTGTAGAAGATCAGCCATGATCCTATTGAATGGCAGAGCAGGCTCGATGGGCCATATGGCCTACTCCTGCTCCTATTTCTTATGTTCTTATGTTCCTTATTGTTAAGACATAAGGAGAGGGGCTTAAGGATTGCGTAAACCAACAAAAGCTATCATATAGAAAATGATGGAGTTTTGGAGGTAGCAATACTTTGTGTATGGTTACTCATTGGTCGATCTGTGCGAAGTTAGCTGATCGCAACCATGGCAGCACAGTGGTGTTACAATTGACCTTAGTGACAGAGACCACCTCTGCAGAGAACACCCGTCAATTGTGGCCATCTAATGTCAGTGCCAGTAACAAATCAATTGTTCAGACGGAGCCTATAAAGAGAATTCCCTGTTTATGAAGATTGCCCGGCTGTATTGTCATTTCATTAAATGATGACTTGTGGATTTTCATTCTTAGACATTGTAAATGTGTGACATCATATTTGTGGAGTTTCCCTGCTGTCTGCCACAGGGAAAGTCATTGTAAGAATCCTCCTCAATCGCCTTCTCCCAGTGGCCGAAGAGCTCCTCCCAGAGTCGCAATGCGGATTCCGCCTACTAAGGGGCACAATGGACATGATCTTCACTGCATGTCAATTACAAGAGAAATGCAGGGAACAGCACCAACCGCTGTACATGGCCTTCTTTGATCTCACAAAGGCCTTCGACACTGTCAACCGTGTGGGATTATGGAGTGTCCTCCTCAAATTCGGCTGCCCTCAAAAGTTTGTCACTATCCTCCGCCTGCTTCACGACGACATGCAAGCCGTGATCCTGACCAACGGTTCCACCACAGACCCAATTCACGTACAAACCGGGGTCAAGCAAGGCTGTGTCATCGCACCAACGCTCTTCTCGATCTTTCTTGCTGCAATGCTCCATCTCACGCTCAGTAAGCTCCCCACTGGAGTGGAGCTAATTTATAGAACAAACGGGAAACTGTTCAACCTCCGTCGCCTCCAGTCCAGATCCAAGGTCGTCCCATCCTCTGTCGTCGAATTACAGTATGCAGACGACGCTTGCGTCTGCGCTCATTCGGAGGTCGAACTCCAAACCATCATCAACACCTTCACCGAAGCGTACGAGAGCATGGGCCTTACACTAAACATCCATAAGACAAAGGTCCTCTACCAACCTGCCCCCGTCACACAGTACTGCCCCCTGATTATCAAAATCCACGACGAGGCCCTGGACAATGTGGACCACTTTCCATACCTAGGGAGCCTACTGTCAACAAGGGCAGATGTTGACAACGAAGTCCAACACCGCCTTCAGTGTGCCAGTGCAGCCTTCGGTCACCTGAGGAAGAGAGTGTTTGAAGACCAGGACCTCAAACCCGGCACCAAGCTCATGGTCTACAGAGCAGCAGTGATACCCGTCCTGCTGTATGCCTCAGAGACATGGACCATGCACAAAGCACTGGAGAGGTACCACCAACGCTGCCTCCGCAAGATCCTGCAAATCCATTGGCAGGATAGGCACACCAACGTCAGTGTTCTTGCTCAGGTCAACATCCCCAGCATCGAAGCTTTGACCACGCTCAATCAGCTCCGATGGACAGGTCACATTGTCCGCATGCCCGATACGAGACTCCCAAAACAAGCGCTCTACTCAGATCTCCGGCACGGCAAGAGAGTCCCAGGTGGGCAGAGGAAACGCTTCAAGGACACCCTAAAGCCTCCTTGAAAAAGTGTAACATCCGCACCAACACCTGGGAATCCCTGGCCCAAGACCACACAAAGTGGAGGAGAAGCATCCAGGAAGGCGCCGAACACCTCGAGTCTCTTCGCCGGGAGCAAGCAGAAGCCAAGCGCAGGCAGCGCAAGAAGTGCACATCAACCCAAGCACCCCACCCACCCGCCCCTTCAACCACCATCTACCCCACCTGTGACAGAGTCTGTAGGTCCCGCATTGGACTAATCAGTCACCTGCGAACTCATTTTTAATGTGGAAGCAAATCATCCTCGGTTCCCGAGGGACTGCCTAAGAAGAAGAAGAAGAAGGAGGTGACACAATATTTGTTGAATAAATCAAAGTTCCAAAACAAAACATATTTCACACAGCCTTTGATGAAAGCAGTGTTCATTCTGGCCTACTTAACTTACACAAAGACATGATTGAGGACTGAGGAGTCCAGGCCTGGATACCATTATTCTGACCGAGTAGAACTGTAGCCGTATTTCTTTGTCATCTATTTGGGTTGAAATGAATGGTACAAACTCCAATGACCATGTTACTGCTTTAGAGAAAGTTTATTCTGTCAATGTGGGCTCTTTATGGCTCATTCATGTACAACACTCATAGAATGTTGCTATGACTGAGAGTTTCAAAACATAAAGCAAGATGAACTATTTTAACGCCAAAATTGTATTACTCTACTGTCAAATTAGTAAATTAAAAAAATAATTTAAGAAGCTCCTTATTTTTCTTTTTTTAATTCAATCAGATTAACAACCAATGCTCCACATCTCTAATGCTGTCATTTTAGCATGTACTGTAGACGCAAGAATCCTGATTTTAACACCTCCCTCCCCCTTTCTGGTGAGAATAGGGCTTCTGGGACAGGCAGCTTTCCTGTGCCTGAAAGTAAAATTAATATTTCTCTGGAAACATCATAATACTTTCAGCAAGGAACTAAACGAGTGCCTCAATCTCCCAATATTATTGGGCCGTATTTTCCGATCGGAGGCTTCCTGCGTGCGGAGGCCTCCGATCTGGAAAAAATCTATGGACTTACCTGAGGGCTCCCGAGATCCGGACACTTCCGCTCCTGGACCTCTCCACCTCGAAATGCGCAGAGGCCCACGTATCCCAGAGGCGCAGGCGGTTCGCAAGCGTCCCTGGGATCACGTGGGCCATGGGGAGCCAATCAAAGAAGGGAATCTCCCGTCATACACTTGACAGATAGACCTGTTAAATATATGAATGGAGATCACCCCAAAAACGCTGTAAAACATTTTTTTAAAAATTTAATCACATTTTTTAAATTAGTTGAAATTACAATAAATTAAATATTTTAAACAAAAATTTAATTTAAAAAAATTAAAGTTTTTTACGAGGCTAAAAATAAACTTAACTTTTTAAAAAGTTTTTTTAAATGATAAATGAGTGAGAAAATATATTTTTAAAAACTTTTTCTAATCGTATACTGGCCTGCTTTTACCAGGCATAGGAATTCTAAGGGTTTTCTGCGGGCGGAGGGTCTCCAGAGAGCGGAACTATCCGCCCGCAGAGGCCCTTCTCCAGGGCAGGCGTCCGATCTGTCAAGAGCATTCTTGACAGATTGGAAATGCCGGTTTTCAGCGCATGAGCTTGGCATGCCTGAAACCGGCATTTCCGATGTCCCTACAGGTGTGTAGCCCGTACAGCCCGTACACACCCGTAAGCATTGGAAAATACGGCCCATTGTTTTAATTTCTCACTCCCATTCATTTTTTCCTTTGTTGAATGCTCCTGACTCACGAGGGCTGATCACTCCTTATTACATCAACCTAGAATGACAGTGAATCTTGGCCAGCTTTTCAATTTTGTGGGCGGTCACAGCCACAAGCCCGATCTTATCCTCATCCGACATCCAGACATGCATATTTCCATGAGAAGTTACGGGATAAGGATCAGGATCCGGAATCATAGCTGATTTTGCCCTCTCTAACCTAGGGGAACTGAGGAGAATTTTAACCCCCAAAAATGAGTAGGTTTGGGTCGAGTGGGATATAAAGATTTTTAAAAACCCGAACCCGAGCCCAAACCCCACCCGCCTCAAACCCGCCCACTTCCCGTTTTAAAGGAGATGGGAGGGGGCAAGGGGTGGACAACTAACCCGCTCCCGGAGGCGAGTTTGTCATTTAAATATTTTAATGAGGCTGCGTGCCTCAGATTTTATCTCCATTTAAAATTGAACCCTGGCTGGCTGAGTTTCCCGGGCCTCGGGAAACCCGGCAGCTAAAGGGAGCGAGTACCGCTGCGTGGGAGAGGTAAGTGCCTTTCTAGCACTGCTTTAGGCCAGAACAAGCAGGTGTGCTTCCCCCCGGCCCAACAAGCAAACCTACTTCCCTCCCCCTGATTGGACACCCCCGTGGTTGAACATCCCCACCCCCCCATGATCAGACCTCCCACCCCAACGTGATCACTGACACCCCCCCCATCTCTGCCCCTGATCTGTCTCCGATTCCCTGCAATCACCCCCCGACCCTACAAGCCACTCTGTACCCGCCCACCCCACTCACGATCTCTACCCCGAGCAGCAGGAAACTTATCTGCTCCTCAGCTGAGGACTGTTCTGCAGTGTTCCCTCCCAGACAGGGAGCCAAGCCTGTCAAAACCGGAAGTGGGCGGGCTGGAGGCGGGATCAGGTCGGGAATCCCATTTTTAACACATTGGCCCAGAAATTCGGGTCTCCACGGGTGAGTACGCACAGGGTACTCACCCGTAGGCCCAATGGAAGTGCCGGTTTCATGCATGCACTGCGCATGCGCGGGAAACCGGTACTTCCGTTCCCCTGAAAGAAGGTAAGGTAAGTCTCCAGAAGTTACACATATAAAAAGCAGTTGCAAGGCCTGCTTTCTACAAGGTAAGTGGTGAATTAATTAAAATTAAATCATTTTTTCCACAGGTTTATTATTTTTAAATACTTTAAAGAAAGGTAAATTTATTTTTAGCCCCGTTAGAAAATAAAATTATTTTTTTCAAAAATTTAAATTATTGTTTAAAATAGCTATTTCATGTAATTTATAGTTTATTAAAAAAAATTTTTTTTTAAATTTATTCAAAGATTTAGTGATGTTTTAGGGCCCGTAGTATTTATAAGTTTGACAGCCCTTCCTGTCAAACTTATGAATGAAGCATTCCCTGCTACCATTGGCTCTCCATGGCCCACGTGATCCCAGGGGATGCATCGAACTAACTGCGCCCCTGGGATACGCAAGCACTGCGCACCGGCAGTTGGAGGAGGCCCAGGATCGGAATTCCACGCGGGCCCACAGCTCAACGGCCGGCGCGCAAGGTAAGTGCAGGTCGGAGCCTTGCACCCGCGGGAAGCCCCCGACCCAAATTTCTGGGCCTTTAACTGTTCCCAAGCTCCAAACCCACCCTTTTTTTTTGAAGGGGAAAATTCCGGCCTAAGTGTTGTTAGATCAAATGGTTTCAAATTCCAACATGCTCTCCCTCTCTCCCAACCCCCCACACCTTGGCTACACCTGGATCAGCTGATATTTAGACGATTGTGGTGACAGTGAGTCCGGGGAGGGAAAGGAAGAAAGAGGTCGCTCTCAGGCCTGGGGTGAGAGGCCGCTCCCGGGCCTGGGGTGAGAGGCCGCTCCCGGGCCTGGGGTGCGAGGCCGCTCCCGGGCCTGGGGTGAGAGGCCACTCCCGGGCCTGGGGTGAGAGGCCGCTCCCGGGCCTGGGGTGAGAGGCCGCTCCCGGGCCTAGTTTATAGCCGGGGAATGGAAGCCTGTGACGCCAGGTGAGGCGGTTAGGAATCCGGGGAGGGAACAGAACTAAAACGAAATGTTAAGTGTGATGCAACGGGCTGGCCAAGAGACCGCGGGCTACCCGGCGCAGGAAATACAGCCAGGCAGTGATAGTTGGTCCTTATCTTCCTGGCATTGTTTGGTGAAGTCCTGCCAGGTTCAACTGCACCTGAAGGGTTTTTCACGGAGCAAATGCAACTTGCGCAAGACGCTCAGATTCTGTTCATTTGCGAGTGCTTAGAAAGATACTGGTTAAATAAACTTAATTTTTTTAATTTGGCGCACTGTCTTGGCTCCATTGTTTCACAAATACACCACTCGCGCTCCCGCTTCCTTTCACCGGATAATCCCACCTCCACCAGCACTTTATTTGTCTAATTTATTTATGACTAGCTGGGGGGGGCCCGGCGGTGCCAGGGCAGTTTAGAGGGCCGCGCGGTTGACGGCCGGCCGCTGCCGCTCCCCCGCTCTGTGTCTCGGGCTGAGCGGCTGTCAGGCCCGGCCCGAGTGACGCTGTGTTGGAGCTGGAGTTCCCGGGATACGGTGAGTGAGCGGGGAAGCGAGAATATACACAATCACACACGCACCGATTGGTCAACCGTCAGGTCACTGAACTGTAGGATTGGTCAATCGTCACGTCACTCAACTCTAGGATGGCCCGCCCGCACACGCAATGAACCCGCCTCCGTGACGCAGCGATTGGTCAACCGTCAGGTCGCTCGACTGTACGATTGGTCAACCTTCACGTCACTCAATGCGAATGAGCGGATAATGAGCGGAATTTTGAACGTTTTTTGGATACCGTCAGCACAATTTTTGTCTGACCGAAAAGTAAATATGCTTATGACCATTCTGGAATTGTAAGCTTTCTTTTGATATAACACATGTGTAGGTACGCTCTATAACTTTTGAGTGTATAGAGTACATACAGACAGACAGACAGACAGACGGAAGGACTGACAGAAGAGCTATTTTTATATATATAAGATGTAGAGGCAGCTCAGTTTCCCCTTGCTTTGACTGGTCAGTTCCGCCATCAATCATCAGTCACCCTGGTTTGACGACATGGTGGGCGGAGCCGCCAGCACGTGACGACCAAGGTTGTTGAAACATCAGCCGCACCTGCGGTAACGGGGGACTAGTTTCCAGAACTGGGGACTCTTCTGGGGACATTGTTTTCCCGGGGACACAGTCCCTAATTCGAGGACTGTCCCTGGAAAATATGAAAGTATGGTCAGTCTACCAAGGTGCATATCCCTCCTTGTTCTCCTCAACTACTTAGCAACAGGTGATCACACCTTATTTGCCTCTTTGCCATTGTCCAGCTCCATTGGACTGCCCTTTCACCTCCTACCTATCTGAAAGCAGCCAGCCCATCTCCAGCAATGGCTGCTTTTCCTGGTCCTGCACCTTCAACTCCAGGGTCTCTCAAGGAGCTGGACTTGGCACCTCTCTTCTTCATCAACACCCTGCCCCTAATAATCTATGCTCAATTACAACTAGGGCAAGATTGATCTAGATCCTAACAATACTTTTTAGTCTGTATTAGATGGCTGCAATCTGGTAATTGGTTGTCATAGAAACTGTCACATGCCTGAGCCGGAACAATGATTACATAATGATATCATCCTTAAGGAAACGTGATGAGAGCACTCCGATGAAGAGGAAGTGTTACATTTCTGTAAATGAGGTCTCTCCCCTCAATTTTAACCTGGAGTAAGATTCAGGCGGGTGGGTGGGGGGGGGGGGGGGGGGGTGAGCGCCAAACACCCCCCCAAATCTCCGCAGCGTGAGGCCCATGCTATTTTAACTCCCAGGCCTCATCTGCACGCTGCCAATCAGCTGTCAGCCCGCAGTGAGCTGGAGTGTGATTCCAGACAGCAAGAGGTTGCTGGCCAGCACCAAAGGAAGGCTCCCTGATATTCATCTGTAGACATTCCTCCATATTTACACCAACAACACCCAAATCTATCTCCATCACTGTTCTGGACCCCACAACCAACTCCATGTTCTCAGACTGCCTGTTCTGGCATCAAGTCATAGATGAGCCCTAAGTGAACATCAGGAAGGCTGAGCCATCGTTTTCAGTTCCCACCATTATCTCCATTTCCTTGCCGCTGATTCCTTCCCTCTCTTCATCTTTTGTCACTGACTCAGGCTGAACCAAACCTGTCTGTCAGAAACCAGGCGGGCGGACGGGAAGTTAAAATTGGCTGGGTGACATACCCGCTGGCGTCCCGCATGGAATCCATCTTCAACTTTAACCCGCTCTTCTGAACAGGCATCGAGGAACACACCTGAAACAGACGGGGTCCTTCGTTAAATATGCAGATTGCGGTCCGATGATGTCATTGGGCCCCAACTGCATTTTTAACTCTGGCCTGAGCGGGAAGCTGGTGTGGTGAAGACAGCGGGAAGAGGATCTGGGGTCAGAAGAGGCCATTCAAGGCAAGTTTTATTACTTTCCTTGTGAGGCCAGAAGGAACAGGAAAACTTCTCTCCCGCGAGACCCTCCCGAAACTTCCTCCCTACGACTTTCCTTTTGACCAGCGAGCCTCCCTTTGGTGCCGGCTGGCGCCATCTTGCCGCCAATGTTCCCTCTCTTTTTTTGGGGGGGGTGCCCCACCCCTTTAACGGGCTGCACGGCCCATTCAAATTTCCACGCAGGCGCGGTTTTTCCATTGTGAAGCCGGCAAGCGGCCTGTGCGGGACCTCCAGAGCGTTGCGCGGCCTGCGCGGGACCTCCAGAGCGCTGCGTGACCTGCGTAGGATCTCCAGAGCGCTGCGCGGCCTGCGCAGGACCTCCAGAGCGCTGCGCGGCCTGCGTGGGATCTCCAGAGCGCTGTGCGGCCTGCGCAGGACCTCCAGAGCTCTGCGTGGCCTGCGTGGGATCTCCAGAGCACTGCGCGGCCTGCGCAGGACCTCCAGAGCACTGCGTGACCTGCATGAGACCTCCAGAGCGCTGCGCAGCCTGTGCGGGATCTCCAGAGCACTGCGCAGGACCTCCAGAGTGCTGCGCGGCCTGCGTGGGATCTCCAGAGCGCTGCGCGGCCTGCGCAGGACCTCCAGAGCTCTGCGTGGCCTGCGTGGGATCTCCAGAGCACTGCGCGGCCTGCGCAGGACCTCCAGAGCACTGCGTGACCTGCATGAGACCTCCAGAGCGCTGCGCAGCCTGTGCGGGATCTCCAGAGCACTGCGCAGGACCTCCAGAGTGCTGCGCGGCCTGCGTGGGATCTCCAGAGCGCTGCGCGGCCTGCGCAGGACCTCCAGAGCTCTGCGTGGCCTGCGTGGGATCTCCAGAGCACTGCGCGGCCTGCGCAGGACCTCCAGAGCACTGCGTGACCTGCATGAGACCTCCAGAGCGCTGCGCAGCCTGTGCGGGATCTCCAGAGCACTGCGCGGGACCTCCAGAGTGCTGCGCGGCCTGTGCGGGACCTCCAGAGCACTGCGCGGCCTGCGCAGGACCTCCAGAGCACTGCACGGCTTGCGCGGGACCTCCAGAGCGCTGCGCGGCCTGCGTGGGATCTCCAGAGCGCTGCACGACCTGCGTGGGACCTCCAGAGCGCTGCACAGCCTGCGCAGGACCTCCAGAGCATCACAGCCTGTGCGGGACCTCCAGGGTGTGGCGTGGTCTGCGCGGGACCTCCAGGGCGCTGCGCAGCCTGCGCAGGACCTCCAGAGCATCGCAGCCTGTGCGGGACCTCCAGGGCACGGCACGGCCTGCGCGGGACCTCCAGGGCGCTGCGCAGCCTGCGCGGGACCTCCAGAGCACTGCGCAGCCTGCGCGGGACTTCCAGGGCGCTGCGCAGCCTGCGCGGGACTTCCAGGGCGCTGCGCAGCCTGCGCAGGACCTCCAGGGCGCTGCGCGGCCTGCGCGGGTCCTCCAGGGCGTGGCGCGGCCTGTGCAGGACCTCCAGGGCACTGCGCAGCCTGCGCAGGACCTCCAGAGCATCGCAGCCTGCGTGGGACCTCCAGGGCGCGGCGCGGCCTGCGCGGGACCTCCAAGGCGCTGCGTGGCCTGCGCAGGACCTCCAGAGTGCTGTGCGGCCTACACGGGACCTCCAGAGCACTGCGCGGCCTGCGTGGGATCTCCAGAGCGCTACACGGCCACGCAGTTTAATGGGAAAATTGCTTGCTGTCCTGACTCGCATTCACTGGCCAGCTGCTGCTTCCTGCCCACTGCGGGCTGGCAGCTGACTGGCGGCACGCGGACGAGGCCTCCCTAGATTGGGCGGTGGGGGAGGGGGGTTGACGCTTGCCTCCATCCGCCACTCCCCTCCCCCGCCTGAATCTTGCTGCAGGTTAAAATCAAGGAGAGAGGCCACATTTACAGAAATGTAACACTTCCTCTTCATCGGAGCGCTCTTATCACGTTTCCTTAAGGATGATATCATTATGTAATCATTGTTCCGGCATAGGCATGTGACAGTTTCTATGACAACCAATCACCAGAATGCAGCCATCTAATACAGGCTAAAAGTATTGTTAGGATATAGATTAATCTTGTCCTAGTTGTAATTCAGCATAGATTATTGCATTGGACATGTTATTCAATGGAACAAATCAGGGATATGATTTGCTTTAATCCTTTCAAGACTACAAAAGCAATTTTTTCAGCAGAATATAAAGGATTTTTTTTTTGCCGGTTCAGAGATGGCGGATTCTCTTTTATAATATTCAGTCTCGGAAACCTAACACAGGAATTAAAAGCCTTTTCATTTTTACATTATAAATTGCTCAGTTTCCATTATATAATGGCCAAAGTAGCTTACTGTAAAACAAAATGAAAACATGATAAAGCAGAATTAAAGAGACTTTTTTTTAATCATCTACACTGATCTCAAAAGAAAGCAACAATTAGAAATTCTTTTATTTTGGAGTTGAAAAACTCCAGCAACACTGAAAGGGTTAAACTAAAATATTTGGCTCTTTTGTTTACTCATTTGAATATTTCAATGGATATTCAAAACAAGAAAGCCACCACATTTCTTTAAAAAGAACTAAACAAAAGCTCTGCTCTCCCACTGGTGCTTTGATGAACAGGCTTGAGGCTCGAGTCTTTCGTCCAACCACAACATTGAACATTCATCACAAAGGAATGGCTGCCCTCTTCCTGCCATGCGACCAAGTACATGTGGGTAGCAACTTCAGTCAGTTAGCAAACACAGTACATCAAAGAGCACTTCCATTACAACCGAATGAACAGAAACCAGTAATCAGACGCACAGTTACAGCGAAATTAGACAATTCACAATTCACAATTCAAATCGCTTTATTGGCATGATAAGTTACATCTTATGTTGCCAAAGCATCAAAATACATTTATGGTTTAGCACATAAACGCAGTTCTATTCATACAGTGTATAAACAGGTATATCCCTGAGTGTATAAATATACATTCGCATTGTTTATATATATTCTTTTCTTAGTTTACTGGTTGTCCCTCTGTTCATGGCAAGCTGTAACATAGTGTGCCGCCAGTGTTATACAGCTTCTCTCCTCTCCCAGTAGGAATGGGAGTTTTTGGTTGTCATTCAGATTTCTGAAATCAGGGCATATTTGTGAGAATTTTTGGTAGAAATTCTCCCTGATGCCCTGATATTTTCCACAAGCTGTGAGGAAGTGCATCTCTGTCTCCACCACTCCCTGACTGCAGTGAGAGCATATCCTGTCCTCTCTTGGCAGCCTGGTCTGCCTGTGTCTGCCTTTTTCGATCGCTAGGCTATGTTCGCTAAGTCTGTACCTTGTCAAGGTTATCCAGTAGGTGAGGCATTTAAGACCAGGAGGGTCTCAGGTTTGACCACCAGTTTGTGGCTAGTCGGTCCCAATCAGGCTGACAGTATGTACCGGTGGTACAACTGCCCTCAATGCCCCTATGTTAAGGAGGGGAAGATTGGCAAAGGTCGCTGCTTCTGATCAGCAGCCTTCTTTGATCCCCCTCCTACTGCAAGTACACTTGTGAGGATGTTGGGTGTGAAAAGATTTGGACATGGCTGTGATGCCTCTGCAGTTGAATAGCATGCCAAGACCCAGAAATGAATAAAGGCCATTTAGATGGGATGGGATTTGATTCCCGTGGAACTCAGCAAAACATTAACATTTTCAGGTAGGGGGGTTGGGGGGGGGGCGCAGAAAAATTGACAAGAAAAGGGGATAAAAAGAAATTAAACTTAGTCACAAAACCTTGCTTTGATTTATCCCTGAAATCAAAATGGTAATATTTGTCTCTCCTCGCCCTCTTTCCAATCTCTTCGGCCTCTGTTAGTGCCTTTCTGTAACTGCTGAAGGTCAATAGGAGGTGTTGAGAGCTGCCTGGGCGTTTCTTACTCTGATTAATCCTCCCTCTTTGTGAGTGGAGCAGGTTTCAACCCTAAACCAAACAATCTCTTTATGCCGATCTCAAAGAGAGAAAGAGAAAAGTGCTTTAAGCGGAAGCCAGGCACAATTGCCTTGTTTCACTCTGTGACTATTCTGGTTAGTACCTGACAAAAGCGCGGTGCAGCTGACTTAGGGTATTCAGAAGAAAGAAAGATTTCATAGCAGCTTACAGCACAGGAGGAGGCCATTCGGCCCATCGTGCCTGAACATAGGAGGCCTCACAGCCAAGCCAGACCTTGTCCTCAACTGATACACAGCAGCAGTTTGCAACAAGATTCACTGGATAGCAATCTGGAGCAGGGCCCCTGGCTGATTTTCCCTTTTGCTACCTCAGGGATACTGTGGCCGACTGGAATACCCAGACAGCTGACCCAGTGAGCTCAGCTAACTGAGCATAGACCATAGACTGACTGGGTCTGTATAGTGCAGTGCCAAATTGTGAACTGTGCTTACCCACTGAGCCATTGCATTCGCTGCAATTGTTAGATATTAATGGATCAACTTGATAAAGAAAATATGACATTCACACGACAGCATCTACTGCACAGATGACAATCACATTTGTCAGCAAAGTGCAATAATATCGCTGCATTTATCTCTGGACATGAATTTAATTTTCTTCCTTAATAAATATTGATTTAATGATAATCTTTCAGGGAATGTGTCTTTTCCATTAGCTAAACTAATCTGAGTCAATCAAGACCAATGATGAGTATTGAGAATGAAGCATTAAGTGCAGCTAATTTTACTCTGGAATGCAAACTAGCAAGATTAAAAATATTCACTGGCATTTTACATTTATATGTAGGATTCAATGTAGGATAAATCAAGAAATAATGGGGGCTTGTAAGAAAGGTACTGCAATAATCGTGGGCGATTTTAATCATCATATAGATTGGACAAATCAAATTGGCAAGGGAAGCCTTGAGGACGAGATCATAAAATGTATTCAGGATGGTTTCTTAGAACAATACGTTGAGGAACCAACCAGGGAGCAGGCGATTTTAGATCTGGTAATGTGTAATGAGACAGGATTAATTAATGATCTCATCGTAAAGGAACCCCTAGGAAAGAGTGATCATAGCATGGTAGGATTTCAAATTCAGTTTGAGGGTGAGAAACTTGGGTCTGAAACTAGTGTCCTAAACTTAAATAAAGGCAATTACAAGGGTATGAGGACAGAGTTGGCTAAAGTGGACTGGGAAAATAGATTAAAGGGTAAGACGGTAGATCAGCAGTGGCAGACATTTAAAGAGATATTTCATAAATCTCAGCAAAGGTATATTCCAATGAGAAAGAAAGGCTCTGCAAGAAGGATGCACCATGCATGGCTAACTAAGGAAGTTAAGGATGGTATCAAATTGAAAGAAAAGGCATACAATGTTGTGAAGATTAGTGGTAGACCAGAGGATTGGGAAATTTTTGGAAATCAGCAAAGGATGACTAAAAAATTTATAAAGAGGGAGAAGATAGAGTATGAGAGTAAACTAGCAAATAATATAAAAACAGACAGTAAGAGCTTCTACAGGTATATAAAAAGGAAGAGAGTAGCTAAAGTAAATGTTGGTCCCTTAGAGGATGAGACTGGGGAATTAATAATGGGAAATAGAGAAATGGCAGACTCTAAACAATTATTTTGGATCGGTCTTCATGGTAGAAGACACTAAAAACATCCCTATAATAATAGATAATCAAGGGGCTATAGGGAGGGAGGAACTTAAAACAGTATCACTAGAGAAAAAGTACTAGGCAAACTAATGGGGCTAAAGGCCGACAAGTCCCCTGGACCTGATGGCCTGCATCTTGGGTCTCAAAAGAAGTGGCTGCAAAGATAGTGATGCGTTGGTTGTAATCTTCCAAAATTCCCTGGATTCTGGAGAGGTCTCAGCGGATTGGAAAACCGTAAATGTAATGTCACTATTCAAGAAAGGAGACAGAAAGCAGGAAACTATAGGCCAGTTAGCCTAGCATCTGTCATTGGGAAAATGTTGGAATCCATTATTAAGGAGGTAATAGCAGGACATTTAGAAAATCATAAGACAATCAAGCAGAGTCAACATGGTTTTATGAAAGGGAAATTGTGTTTGACAAATTTGCTAGAGTTCTTTGAGGATGTAACAAACAGGGTGGATAAAGGGGAACCAGTGGATGTGTTGTATTTGGATTTCCAGAAGGCATGCGATAAGGTGCCTCATAAAAGGTTACCGCACCAGATAAGAGCGTACGGGGTTGGGGGTAATATTTTGGCATGGATAGGGGATTGGCTAACTAACAGAAAACAGAGAGTCGGAATAAATGGGTCATTTTCCAGTTGGCAATCAGTAACTAGTGGGGTGCCACAGGGATCAGTGTTGGGGCCTCAACTATTTACAATCTATATTAATGACTTGGATGAAGGGACCGAGTGTACTGTAGCCAAATTTGCTGATGATACAAAGACAGGTGGGTTAGCAAGTTGTGAGGGGGACACAAAGGACTGGATTTTCTGAATGGGAAGCTTTCGGAGGCGGGACTGCTGCTTGCCGGGTCTCAGTCCCGCCTCCATCAGCTTCTGGCCAACCAGCAGGAATTTCCCCTGATTGACCTTGTTAAGCCCGCCCGACGGGCTCAGCAGACCAATTAGGGGGAAGTCAGTGACAGAGCATGTCAACATATGACGTGTCGTCGGTCAAGAACTTTTGAAAGAAGAAATGTCATCATTTGACAGCGCTGTGAAGCTGTCAAATACTGACATTCTGTGTAGTTTGATGAGGCCTTGTGTTCAGGACTCATCAAACCTTTCTACTTTGCAGAAATCAGCAGGCTGTTGGATCGGAGGATGCAACAGCCAGTCTGTGATCTCTACAATGGAGATGCCGGGGACTCTGGCTCCACAGCGGCTGAAGGCTGTAGGTAGAAACAAAGGTAAGTTAACATTTTCTAACACTTTACACTCACCTCACATATTTACCACTCCACACTTGCACCCATCACTCACCTCTACATCGCACTTTCAGACCCCTCCGGCCCCCGCAGACCTTCTACTCACTTCTTACACCCCGGCGGGGTTCCCCCAGGTCGGGAAGCCCGCTCTTCAGGACGAAAAGTGGGGATAATCCTATTTTCTGCCTGTTAACTACCTGTTAACAGGCAGTTAATAGGCTTTAATCCCTTCACACCTCCAAGGAGACGGGACCCGGGGCAGGACGGCTTCCCGCTACCTGGCAAGAGGGCACGGAGGCGGGTTGGAGGCGGGCTTGCCATCTGCCCCCAAATTCTGCAACTTTCCTGGCAGTCCCGCCTCCTCAGGGCTGAGAAAATCCAGCCCAAAAAGTTAGCGTGCAGGTACAGCAAGTAATTAGGAAGGCTAATGGAATGTTGGCCTTTATTGCAAAGGGAATGGAGTATAAAAGTAGGGAAGTTTAGATGCAACTTTACAGGGCGCTGGTGAGACCGCACCTGGAGTACTGCATACAGTTATGGTCTCCATATTTAAGGAAGGATATACTTGCATTGGAGACAGTGTAGAGAAGGTTCACTAGGTTGATTCCTGAGATGAAGGGGTTGACGTATGACGAAAGGTTGAGCAGGCTGGGCCTATACTCATTGGAGTTTAGAAGAATGAGAGGTGATCTTATTGAAACATATAGGATTCTGAGGGGGATTGACAGGGTGGATGCTGAGAGGATGTTTCCCCTCGTTGGGGTATCTAGAACTAGGGGGCATAATTTCAGAATAAGTGGTCGCCCATTTAAGACGGCGATGAGGAGGAATTTCTTCTCTCAGAGGGTCGTGAATCTTTGGAATTCTCTACCCCGGAGCGCTGTGGAGGCGGAGTCATTGAATATATTCAAGGCGGAGATTGACAGACATTTGAACTACAAGGGAGTCAAGGGATACGGGGAGAGAGCGGGAAAGTGATGTTGAGGCTGTAAAGTCTGTGGGTTGTATTGCAAATAATACACAGACTCCAAGATTAACAAATAAAACAGGTCTTTACTATTCAGAGGTTCGGGCGAATCTGCCCTAGTTAACATATCCCAGCCCTTATATACTGGTGTGGTCACTATCGGTATTACAGTATACATGAGCCAACAAATAGTGCCACACCTAAAATAGTGCTCTTAAAGGCGAACGGTTACATTCAATAGTTCCCTTAAAGGTAAACGGGTACATACACTACAATCCTCCCTTTTTAGCTTTTTACTTACAGAATCCCGTTAAATATACAATCTTCAACTTTATATAAACAGTTTGCAGATATACTCTCGATGGAGTCAACGTCATATAACGTCATGTTTAACATAACATAATAACATATATAACTTCATGTCAAAACAGATCACAGATTCAGTCTCTGCGGAAAACAGTTCACAGATTCAGTCTCTGTGGTGTAGTCGGTTCACATTGCTGGAGTGACTCATTCAATAGTCCTTCCATGGATTTAACAGTTTGAACTTCCGAACTGATTTGGCTCCGTTCGGAGGGACCACGTGTGTGATCTGGTAGAGGTGATAATGGTTCAGATGGGTCATCTTCTGTTTCGACTTTTCCTTTTCTGCTTCTTGGAGACTCTCTGGGCTCCACTGTCAGCTGCCAGCTGCATGCGCAGTTCCTCCTTCTCTTCCTCCTTTTTCCGTAGTAGAGCCACCTTCTCCCGATGTTCCGTAGACTTTTGGTGCTCCTCCATGATTTCTGCACTTTGGGAGTCGAAGTTACAAGCTGGGCAGGACAGGACATCGTAATATTCGGTGTAGTCCACCAGGTCATGGTAATATTCGGTGTCGTCCTGAGCTAGGCCAGCGAGAGGGTCGTCTATTTCCTCCATACCCAGCTGGACGTTAGCCAGCTCTTGTTCCAAATCCAGACATCTTTCCTGAAGAGACTTCTTCATGTGTACCTCTTCATCCAGCTTTTTCTGGGCTTTCAGCAAGTCGTTTACTAATGACCTCATTTGTGATTTTAATACTTCAACTTCCTTTGGAGATTGATTGATCGGACTATTCAATCCCTCTACAGGAGCAGCTGTTTCAGCGGTCTGTTGTTCTACATTGACGTGAGTCAGCGTACTTTTGGTATCCAAGGGTTGCTCTGCTGCCATCTTCTCAGTCTGTGTTGCAACCTCAGCTATTTCAATAACTTTTGAGAGCTCCAAACCCCTCTCCTCTTCCACCACTAATGTTTCATCTATGGATGGAATCTTTACCGATGAGGCAGCCTTGGCCTGGAGCTCATCAAACATTTCCTGCAGCCTTTGGACTTCTTGCTCATGTTCAACCTTTAGTTGTTCATATGCTTCTACTGAAACTAGCTTTTCGGGGGTTGCCGAGTTAATCCCCTCCAGAATTGTAGCCTGGGCCTGTCCATACTGTTCTTTCAACTTCTCACACTCTGCTTGTAAGGAGTCGTAGAGAAGGACTGGAATAAAATCCTGGCTTCCTGAAGATTCCTCTGCAATTGTTTTTTTTTAAATTTCCTGTTGGAGTTCAGCCAAGGCTGCTATGCTATCTGCCTCTCGAAGTCTCACTGCCATCAATTCTTCTTTATTCTTGCAGTCTATCTCAGCCATTTCCCGTTTACTCTCATTTAACTGAGTGAGTAGCCCCTTATTCTGGGCTGAGAGATATTGCACCTTCTCATGTAGACCATAGCGCTCCTTCTCTGCTCGACATAGCTGATTTCTGCTGATTTGGTTCTGTGTTTCAAGTTCCAACATCCTTTGCTTAGCTTCTTTCAGTTTCGCCTCAATAATCCCCTCTCGCAACATGTCCACATTATTCACATCAGGTAAAGAAGCGTTTCTCTTTTCCATGTCCAAGATTTGTTTCTGCATCTCCTTAAGAGCACACTGCGATTCAACTTCTCTTAACCTTGCCTGCACTAGCTCCGTCTCCAATTGCAGAACAAAATCCTCAGTGTAGCGTGGTTTGCCCTTCTGCTGTATCTCTAGATCATGCAAATATTCTAACTCCTGAACATCATAAGGGAGATGTGATCGGTAATTGGTCACGATGGCTCTATGGTTGCTCTCTGCTTGAGCCAGTAGGTTCTGTTGTCTTTCCAGACTCTCCCATTCGGTGTCATAGAACTTTTTCATTGTTTTCATCTCTTGTACGAGGCGGTAACTTAATTGTTCTAATTGTTGTCGTACTTTGAAATAACGTTGAGTTCGAGCCCGGTGTTCCTCCGTAATGCATATGTCTGTAACTTGAACAGACTCAGAATTCTCTGTCTTTATGCACGCCATCGATTTTCCAACCTTAGTCCGTGAGTTCATGTTAACCTTGTTTTTCATACGTAAGCTGGACTTATCGTCTTCCGGCTCGGAGTCTGAGCTGCTTGTCTGCACCGAGTCCTCACTCATCATTGCTTGTAGGTAGTGCCATTCCATGTCTATTTTCCTGATCCACTCCCGTCCTAGAAGTGGTGGTCCTCCCTCAGGTAGTACGTACAAATTCATTCTTGGGTGTACTTTACCCCTATCTCTCACCTTGACTCTTATTTTCCCCATGGGGTATACGTTATGCCCCGTGTATGTCTGTAATACGAACTTGGTATTTCTTAAGGGTATGTGAGAGAATAGCCGGTGGTAGTCCTTTTGGTTGATGACTGATACAGCTGATCCCGTGTCCAGCTCCATTCGTACTTGGACTCCAGCTATTTTTAGTGTGACCCAGATCGTCTGTAGATCAGTTACTTTACCCACATTGTGGATTCTCAGACGATCCAGCTCCTGGCTGTTTGGGTCTGAGTCCGAATTTTGTTCGTCTGAACTCTTTTCAGCCACCTGATGTACCTTGTTGTACTTTTCTTGTGGTGGTGGCTTCCTTTGCTTGTTGGTCCTCTTTCCGGACCTGCATACCTTCGCGATGTGACCCAGTTTGCCACATTTCCTGCACTCTTGGTTCTTAAACCAGCACTGATTCTGGTCGTGCGTTGTCTTTCCACAACGGTAGCATTTGGAAGTGCTTGCAGTAATTTGGTCCACCCCGAGTGCCGCCGCCTTTAGCTGCATTTCCGCCGTTCCTTTCGCTGCGGCTTCGTCCGATGAAGCTATGAGGACAGCCCTGTCCAGTGTGAGGTCGTTTTCTTCCAGAAGTCGCTTCTGCGTTCCTTCTTTGGCCAAGCCGCATACGAACTTGTCCCGCAGCGCCTCTGTCAAATTCCCTCCAAACTGGCAGTATTTCGCTAGCTTACGCAGTTCGACTAAGTATTCCGCATTGCTTTCATCTTGCCTCTGGGTTCTGGCGTAAAATTTAAATCGTTCAGCCAGCATCAACGGTGTGGGGTTCAAGTGATCCTTCAACACTGTTACGATCTCTTCGAAGGTCTGGTCCACTGGTTTAACTGGTGCTATTAGATGTTTCAAAAGCCCGTATGTTTTTGCTCCCATCGAATTTAACAAAGTTATTGCCTTGTCGTCATCCTCAATTTCGTTGGCTTTGCAATATATTTCTATGCGTTCCACATACGTGGCCCAGTCCTCTATCTCAACATCAAAATCATTAATATTTCCTCGCTTAGGCATCTTCTTCTCTTCTCGAGAACAACACAAGTATTTCTTTACTTATTATTATTTTTCCTCTCTTCTTGAGAACAACACCAGTATTTCTGTAAATTCTTATTATTTTTCTAAGATGGCGGTTTCCCGCTTCTGTCTTCTTCCCCGGCGGTTTTCCCGTGAAAAATGGCGGCTTTCCCGCGCTTCTCGCTCTCCCCGCCCACTTCAATGGTGGTTTTCCCGCGCTTGGCGGTCTTCACCCGACCCCCGACGCTGTCTTTCAGCCCGAGTGCGGCCCTTATCTCCGCCGCGATCGATGGCCCGCGCTGTTCACCGCGGCTCTCGCGCCTTCAGTGTCTGCTGACTCTGCCCTACCAGCCCGAGTGCGGCCCTTATCAGGGATTGCGATCGATGGCCCGGCTGCGCCCCTCACTTCAAAGCGGCCCGGCCCTTATCAGTGGATGCGATCGATGGCCCGCGCTGCGCCTCTCGCCCGAAGCGGCTCTCGGCCCTTATCGCTGGTGCGATCGCTGGCTCGCGAAGCGCCTCCCGCTCGAAGCGGCTCTTGCTCGCTCCCTCTCGGGCTCTGGCTCACCCGCTCGCGCGGCTCTTGCTCGCTCCCTCTCGGGCTCTCGCTCAGCGGATTCAAACGCCTCTCCCCGACCTCCCGCAGTCCGGCCCTTTCCTCCCCGGCTGCGGCTGATTCTTCGCGGGTTATTTAGTTATTTATTTATTTATCGCCACCGCGCCTTGTGATCCCGGTCGCTGTCCGGCCTTTTTCACCCCCTCGACCGTGGTGGTCACTGCCCTTATCCTCCGGATATTTTCCACACTTTCTCCTGGTTGTGCAATTCAGTCTATGCTCTGTTTTATCTTTAACATCAACATGGATTGATTGTTTTAACTTATGGTCTCCTTTCCAGGGGCAGTTTAGATAAGTTCAACTATATTTCCTTTTAGTACTTATGATCTCTCTGGTGTAGTGCTTTAATGTACTACATTAATGTATTGCACATGTTAGGAAAACAAACTAAATTTTCTCCGTTTTCAACTAAAATAACAGTCTTTTAGTTCTCTTACTCATTCCTCTTCCCTATTCTGACACCGGGGCTCGATTTTGCCGGCACTCAGAGGGCGGGTTTGGAGGCGGGTCAGGTGGTAAAATCAGAAATATCGACGGCGGGTTCCGATCCCGCCGTCAACCTGCCTCCATGCAACTTTCCCAAAGGCGGCCTCACAGACTCCCGATCGGTCCCGCCACCAAGCGGCGGGATAGGCCCTTAAGGCAGTTAATTGCTTGTTAACTGCTTGGATAATGCTATTTTGACAGCGGTTTTAGAATTTACCACTTTTTCTGCGTGTTCCACGTCGTTCCCAAACCACGCCAGCTGATTGTGCCGGGTTCACAAGCGGCTGCCTTCTTCACAGCTGCAGCTCCAGCATAAAAACAGAGCTGTCAACAAGGCTCAGTTACAGATGGCAGAACTTGTTTTTTTCAGGTCTTGGAAAACTTTTTGCAGGTCTACTGATCTTGGAAGTGGTGAAGCTGAGATCCATCTCCACTGTGACCTCCTGGGAAAACCCTCCACCCACACTGACTGAGTACTTCCTCAACTGAAATATCTACCAGCAGCATGGGAACCATTTATTTCCTTTCATCCTGGTCTGGAGGAAGAGCAGCCACGGCAGCAGCAGAACCAGGCACAACAGCAGCAGCAACAATAGGAGTGCCAACCTCCTGCTCAGCCACCTGATGCTGCACAGGGCAGAGGGCGTCAGCGCAGGGCTGCACGCCGCCGCAGGAGATACCCCCAACACAGGGTTTACAGGCCGAGGATGACCTTCCTCAACATGACGGAGCAGCAGTGCCAAAGGAGGCTGAGACTTTCGCGAGAGGTAGTCGCTGACATCTGCGCACTGCTGCACCAACACCTGGAGGCCAGAGGAGCGGGTGGACACCCCTTACCAGTGGCTGTCAATGTCACCACCGCACTCAACTTCTTTGCTTCAGGGTCCTTCCAGGGCTCATCAGCAGACATCAGCGGCATCTCTCAGTCGGCCGCACACACTTGCACCACGCAGGTAACCGATGCCCTCTTTGCAAAGGTGCACAATTACATCAACTTCTCCACGGATGAAGCAAATGTCACCGCGCGTGCAGTTAGCTTTGCAAATATGGCAGGCTTGCCAAGGGTGCAGGGCATCGTAGACTGCACACATGTGACCCGTAGGGCACCCCATCACAACCCAACTGTTTTTGTCAACCGCAAGGGCTTCCACTCCCTTAACGTTCATCCTGCGGCAGTCTAGTGTGCCTCCGCTCTTCAATCCACCACCACAACTTTCCAGATGGCTACGCAGAGACAAGGGCTATCCCCTGAAGACGTGGCTGATGACAACGTTGAGGAGGCCATCGAACGAAGCTGAGGAGCGTTACAATGCCAGCCACATTTCGACCAGATCCATCATCGAGCAAACCATCGGCTTGCTGAAGATGCGATTCAGATGCCTTGACATATCAGGTGGAGCCCTAAAGTACTCAGCAGCCAGGGTCTCCAGAATCATCGTGGTCTGCTGTGCACTGCACAACATCGCACAGCATCGTGGCTTGCAGCTGTCTGAGGAAGAAGTGGCTCAGCGCATAGCCGCCTCGGATGAGGAGGTGGAGGAGGAGGAGGAAGAAGACCTTGCGGAGGCGGATGAGCCAGCTGCAGCAGCATGTGAGCACATTGCTGCCCGGGATGCAAGGGATGCACTAATCTTTGCCAGATTCGCTTAGGTAGTCGAATCAAACACATGTGGCTGGCACCTTCTTATCACACCATAGACAATGGACAAAAACCTGTGGGTTCCTATCACTCTCACCACCATCATTACAAGTCGCCCTGAGCCCTCAATGTGCAACTTCCATTTCCCAGATCACATAGGCTAGAACTTCAACTGTTTGCCATCACTTCTGTTTATTCAATGCACAAAAGGATGACAATGGCAAAAATTAAATACAACAGAACAGAACACTCAAGTGGCTACCCTTGTGATGAATTGTGCTTTATCTTCCTCTTAAGGCGTGCTTCTACGTGGTGCTTCCCCTGTGGCTTCAGCAGATGTGGAGGCACCTTGCTCACTTTCATGCTGCTCTTGCTTCGACACCTTTGATGGGCATCTTCTGGGTTTGCGAGCCTGTGAGGGCTCGGCAACAGTCTGCTCCTCCTACGTCTGTGCAGGGGCTAAAACGCTGATCTCAGTTGGGTGAGCACTCTGGTGGGGCTCTGACCAAGGCTACTCAGTGGCATGGGAGTGTGAGCGCTTGGAGCGGAGCCCCCACTTCCTTGTTGCCTGCCACCAACATCCCTCTCATGGGTCAGCCCCAGGCTTGACAGCACCTTGCTGCACATCAGGGGGGCCATGAGGACCTGTATCTGCACTGGCAGTCCTACTCAAAAGGACCTCCATGAAGCTCTGGTTTCTCTGCTCAATAGCTGCCCATCGCTCCTCCAAGAGATGTCAGTCTATTCTGAACATTCACCATGTTTTCCAGACTCTGGTGACTTATTTCCTCCATGGCCATAGCCATCCTCTCCTCTACCGTAGCCACCCTTTCCAGAGAGGTAGCCATCCTTACCACGGAGGTAGCCATCCTTTCTGTGGTGATGCGTTCATGCACCATTGCCTCCACAAAGGCACTGCTCATGTTAGAGTTGGACTCCTCCATCCCCTCCACACTCACAGTAACCCTGGAGACAAAGCCTGCCAGAGACTCCTGCACCTGTTCCTGGAGTTCCAGCACTGCTCTCTTTCTGGATGGACCCGGAGGCACAGGGTCCACATGCAGCTGAGCTGAGCTGGGAACACCCTGTGGCCTCCAACGAGGACACTCCACTGCTGTCCCTGTCTCCACCATCTGCTGATGCTCACTTGTGGGCTGTGATACACCAGGTGACAACACTACTCTATGTTGCGAAGGTCCCACCGAGGTGTGCATATCTGCGCTGGTGCTGGGTGGGCTTAATTCTGCTGATGCTGCGCCCTCAGAGGTTGCAGCTTCCTCTTAGGAGTCTTCAGGCTCAGGCTCTTCCTCCTGGACAGTGGGGAGGGGGGCTGTCGATGGTCCTGTGGGGGAGTAAAGGCATGAGTTAGACATGTGATATTAAAGTAGCATGCACATGGAATTGTGCAGATGATCATAAGTCAATCTGTATGAGCATCAGATGCCATATCAATCACTCATGCAATGTAAATGAGAGAGATGCAAATCTATTCTGTCACCAGCTTGCTCTGCTGCGCCCGCCTGACCGTCCCCCACGTCCAGATCCTCATCACCTCCAATGATCTCCAGGGCCGCCTCCTCAGCGTTGGTCATATAGAGTTATACAGCACAGAAAGAGGCCCTTCGGCCCATCGCGTCCGCGCCGGCCATCAAGCCCTGTCTAATCTAATCCCATTTTCCAGCATTTGGTCCGTAGCCTTGTATGCTATGGCATTTCAAGTGCTCATCCAAATGCTTCTTGAATGTTGTGAGGGTTCCTGCCTCTACCACCCTTTCAGGCAGTGAGTTCCAGATTCCAACCACCCTCTGGGTGAAAAAGTTCTTCCTCAAATCCCCTCTAAACCTTCTGCCCCTTACATTGAATCTATGCCCCCTTGTTATTGACCCCTCTACTAAGGGAAAAAGTTCCTTTCTATCTACCTTATCTATGCCCCTCATAATTTTGTACACCTCAATCAGATCCCCCCTCAGCCTTCTCTGCTCCAAGGAAAACAACCCCAGCCTGTCCAGTCTTTCTTCATAGCTGAAACGCTCCAGCCCAGGTAACATCCTGGTGAATCTCCTCTGCACCCTCTCCAAAGCAATCACATCCTTTCTATAGTGTGGCGACCAGAACTGCACACAGTATTCCAGCTGTGGCCTAACCAGCGTTTTGTACAGCTCCATCATAACCTCCCTGCTCTTATATTCTATGCCTCGGCTAATGAAGGCAAGTATCCCATATGCCTTTTTAACCGCCTTATCCACCTGTTCTGCTGCCTTCAGGGATCTGTGTACATGCACACCAAGGTCCCTCTTGTAGTGTCCGTGTGTTGATAGAGACACTGAAGACAGGAGTTGGTTCATAGGTGTTTACTAAGCAAAGTCTGGAGGGGTACTAACGGATATAACACAATATACAGGCTTATATAGCCCGAGTGGCCATTACCGGCATTACAGCACATATGGGGCTCTTAAAGGCACATACACTACACCTCTGATCCTCTGTCTTTCCTAGGGTCTTACCATTCATTGTGTATTCCCTTGCCTTGTTAGTCCCTCCAAAATGCATCACCTCACACTTTTCAGGGTTAAATTCCATTTGCCACTGTTCCACCCATCTGACCAACCCATCTATATCGTCCTGCAGACTGAGGCTACCCTCCTTGCTATTTACCACCCCACCAATTTTCGTGTCATCTGCGAACTTACTGATCATACCTTTTACATTAACATCCAAATCATTAATGTAGACCACAAACAGCAAGGGACCCAGCACCGATCCCTGCGGTACCCCACTGGACACAGGCTTCCAGTCACAAAAACAACCTTCGACCATCACCCTCTGCCTTCTGCCACTAAGCCAGTTTTGGATCCAATGTGCCAAGGCACCCTGGATCCCATGGGCTCTTACCTTCTTGACCAGTCTCCTATGCGGGACTTTATCGAAAGCCTTACTGAAATCCATGTATACCACATCCACTGCACTACCCTCATCCACACACCTAGTCACCCCCTCGAAAAATTCAATCAAATTAGTCAGACATGATCTTCCCTTGACAAAGCCATGCTGTCTATCCCTGATTAATCCTTGCCTCTCTAAGTGGAGACTAATTCTCTTCCTCAGAATTTTTTCCAATAATTTCCCTACCACTGATGTTAGGCTCACTGGCCTGTAATTCCTTGGTTTATCCCTACTACCCTTCTTGAATAATGGTACTACGTTAGCTGTTCTCCAGTCCTCTGGCACATCCCCTGTGGCCAGAGAGGTTCTGAAAGTTTGTGTCAGAGCCCCTGCAATCTCCTTCTTTGCCTCACACAGCAGCCTGGGATACATCTCGTCCGGGCCTGGGGATTTATCCACTTTTAAGCCTGCTAAAACCGCTAGTACCTCCTCCCTCTCGATGCTAATATGTTCAAGTATATCACAGTCCCCCTGCCCAATTTCTATGTCTACATTGTCCTTCTCATTAGTGAACACAGATGCAAAAAATTCATTTAAAACCCCACCTACATCTTCCGGCTCCACACACAGATTGCCACTTTGGTCCCTAATGGGCCCATCTCTTTCCCTAGTTATCCTCTTGCCCTTAATATACTTATAAAACACCTTAGGATTTTCCTTTATTTTGCTCGCCAGTGTTATTTCATGGCCCCTCCTCGCTCTCCTAATTTCTTTTTTAAGTATCCCCCTGCACTTTTTATACTCCTCTAGGGCTTCCTCTGTCTTTAGTCCTTTGTATCTGCCAAAAGCCCCCCTTTTTTTCCTAATCCATTCTCGTATATCCCTTGACATCCAAGGTTCCCTGGGCTTGTTGGTCCCACCCTTGACCTTTACGGGAACATGTTGCCATTGTACTCTCTCAATTTCCTTTCTGAAAGACTCCCATTGCTCCGATGTGGATTTTCCTACAAGTAGCTGATCCCAGTCCACTTTGGCCAGATCCTGCCTTATCATATTAAAATCGGCCTTCCCCCAATTTAGAACCTTTATTTCCGGTCCATCTCTGTCCTTTTCCATGACTACCTTAAATCTCACCGAATTATGGTCACTGTCACCAAAGTGCTCACCTACTAACACTTCTACCACTTGCCCAGCTACATTCCCTAGAATTAGCTTCAGTACCGCCCCCTCTCTTGTAGGACTTTCTACATGCTGGCTCAAAAAGCTCTCCTGGATGCACTTTAAGAATTCTGCACCCTCTAAGCCTTTCACACTCTGACTATCCCAGTTAATATTGGGGAAGTTGAAATCCCCCACTATTATTACCCTATTATTTGCACATTTCTCTGAGATTTGCCTACATATCTGTTCCTCTATCTCCCCCTGACTGTTTGGGGGCCTATAGTACACTCCCAGCAAAGTGCTTGCCCCCTTTTTGTTTTTAAGTTCTACCCATATGGCCTCATTAGAGGAACCTGTTACTATATCATCCCTCCTTACAGCAGTAATTGACTCCTTAATTAATATTGCGACACCCCCTCCTCTTTTACCCCCCCCCCCCTCTGTCTCGCCTGAAGATTCTATACCCCGGAATATTGAGCTGCCAGTCTTGCCCCTCACTCAACCATGTCTCCGTGATAGCAACAATATCATACTCCCATGTGTTCATCAACACCTCCAGTTCATCCACCTTATTCGCAAGACTCCTTGCATTAAAATAAATGCCATCCAGCCTTGCCCTACTCCCTTGTGCCATTACATATGGGCAATGGAAGGTGGTCCTCCTCCTGTCTTAACCCTCTCCCTCTTATTGTGGGCTCTCTTTTCCTGCAATGAGAGACACAAGTGGAGTTTGAGTGAGAATGATGGAGTGAGTGTAGAGAATCCATAGCATAGATGCTTAGAAGGAGACAAAGATGGAGTGAGGTGCCAATACCAAGGGCCCTCCCTGTGCGTTGTTAGTTGTTGTCATAGCATCGCAGTGATAGCGAGTGTGAGGGCAGCATAGTCGAATAGTGAAGTGATTGTGTACATAGAGAGAGAGGGATGGTTAAGGGTGCAAGGGATGTAAGGGTAAAGTGGGATGTGCAGGAGTAGGTTGACAATGCAGAGTGCTGGTGATGAGAGGAGATGGGGAGCAGATTGAGGCCAAGTGTGATGTTACACTCACTTTTCCTAAGTGGACCAGGTCATTGAACCTTTTTCTGCACTGCACCCAGGTTCAAGGGCACATGGATCTGGATCTCACCTCCTGAACAATTTGCAGCCAGACGGCTTTGGTTTGCTATGGTGGCTTCTTCCGCCCAGAGGATGGGAAGAGTACCTCTCTGCGCCCTCTGACTCCCTCCACAAGAGCATGGAGGGAGTCATCATCAAATCTGGGAGAGGCCTTGGCCCTTGAGGTAGTCATGGCAGCAATTGTCACAGGCAAATCCAGCAGTAAATAATGAGAGAATGAACCAAGGCTGCATGGGCCCCTTAAATGAAGCTGGCTCACAGAAGTCAGCAGAGGCGAGTTACAGACCCAAAACACTAATTGGCCAGGGGAGTGCACACACAGGGACTCAATTGCCCAATTAGGGCAAAATTGCAAATTTTTCCCGTCTGAAAGTGACAGCAGGATCGGAACCCGCTAACCACGTGACCCGCGCCCAACCCGCCACCAATGGGAAAATTGCCGCCTAATGTCTCAGTCTTTGTCCTTTCTCTCAACATCTGGACCCAACTTCTGATGTAGTTCTGTTCTCCCAAAGTTCTGTCCCTAAGTTGCATTTATATAGCTCCTTTCACAACCTCAGGACGGCACCTCCGACAGTGAAGTGCTCCCTCAGTAGTGCACTGGAGTGTGAGCCTAGATTTTGTGCTCAAGTCCCGATGAGCTCACTGTGCATAAATAAATACTAGTACACTGCCTGTGACATTGCCTGCATTTTCATGTCCATCTGGTATCAGCACCTAGCCAGGGGGTTGCTATGTTACATGGGTAAGTGTCTGGTGTCTCTCTGTGCCTCCTTGTGATGCCATGGATGAGATTGAGAGCTCACAATGTGGGGAACTGAAAGTGCAGACTCCACGATTTATCACTCTGTGTCTCATTGTATTAGCGTTCCAGTGGCGTACTCCACCCATGGTGTTGAATTCAGTCACTTAACAGCAGATAGGATCAGGACAGCTGGTACTCACGGGAGCGGTTGTCATACTGACAGGGCTGGTTTATAATTAGGGCAAGTTATTTGTTGCAGAAAGCGATTTGTTATTGCTCAGATCGGCTCATAAATTGGGCGTTTTCAATGCCTCTGGGGCTTGTTATGCATAATTATGGTGTTTGGGCAAGAAATCGCACTGCACCTGGTAAGTGTAGAAATTAACAGAAGTTATCAGGGATTTGGACCACACCAAATCACTCATCCTACTAATAATTATATATAAAACCTACAGGGCTGTGTGTTAATATGGTTGAGTTTTCATGAGCTTTTACGCCCTGTTTGTGGTCACTTAAACATCCGCACGGTTGAATAACATGAGAGGGACAACATTACAATTGGGCATATTTTCAACCATAAAGAACAAACCTAGCAGTATAAGCCTAAACCAGATGCTCCATATTATATTAATTCATCTGTCACTCACCGGAACTAATATTAACTTACGCTTCAGTTACTGTTCCCCTGACAACACTCTTCCAAACAAACTGTTAACCATTGTTGAGCATTCATATCACACAATAAAATAGAGTAAATGCTGCACAATGACTTCCAATGTGCGGCAGTGCTTCCTCCCGGGTCCTCTGCTTTTTGTCAGCCACATACCAGGCCTTAGCAACATCTTCCACAAGCAATGGAAAAGTATTTCATAAAGTAAGATAGAGCATCCCCTGACTGTTTATTCTTTATTCTTGTCACATTGAAGGAACTGGAAAATGTTGCAGACTTTAAGAAATACTGCATTTGAACTGCTGCAACAATTTACATTCCAAGAGTGATGCCCACAAAAAAAAAGAACATTTCAGGGCACTTTAAAAAGAAAATAAGAAAGAAAGACTTGCATTTATATAGCGCCTTTCACAACCACCGGATGTCTCAAAGCGCTTTACAACCAATTAAGTACTTTTGGAGTGTAGTCACTGTTGTAATGTGGGAAACGCGGCAGCCAATTTGCGCACAGCAAGCTCCCATAAAGCCTAGATTTATGTGCTCAAGTCCCTGAAGTGGGACTTGAAACCCACGAACTTCTGACTCAGAGGCGAGTGTGCTACCCACTGAGCCACAGCTGACAGGAATAGACATACACCTAGCAGGACGCAGAGGAACTTGGGGGGGGGGGGGGGCGGGGGGATCAAAGGCACGGTTGCCAAGGTTGGATTTTGTGATAGCTTTGAAGGCAAGGAGATAGCAAGGTACTTTCGTTTTTGAAGACATCTGCAGAGGTGGGATCATAGTGGCTGAAAGATCACCTTGCAATGATGGAGCAGAAGGGAAATCGAACTCGACCTCTCCCAACATCATGGACTCCAGGGCTACTGTACTACCCAACTGCCTGTCGGACGGACATTAAGTGCTGAATGAGTCGGAACTTCCTACAGCTCAACTTCAGTAAACTGAAACCACCCGGTTCACTTCTCACCAGCACTTGCATGCTGCTAGCTCAGCCTCCAACAGCCTCCCCGGCTGCTCACTTAGGCAAGCCCTGTGACACACCACCTCAGCATTCTCTTCATGTTGATGTTGGGGAGAGGTCGAGTTCTATTTCCCTTCTGCTCCATCATTGTAAGGTGGCCTTTCAGCCACTATGATCCCGCCTCTACAGATGTCTTCAAAAACTGAAGTACAGGTAGACTATCCTTTATCCGAAAACCTCGGGACCAGCCGTGTTTCGGTTTTAGGAAAATTTCGGATTTCGGAAGGTGCGCGAAAACACTTCGGTTTTCAGAGGTAATTCGGTTTTCGGGAGTGCGGATAAAGGATACACTATCTCTTATCCGAAATGGGGTGGGGGTCGGCGGGGGTGGGGTACGGTGGGGGGGTCGGTGGGGGTCGGGGGTGGGGGTCGGCGGGGGTCGTGGTCGTGCGCATTTCGGTTTTCAGAAGTCATGCTTTGCTCCACTTTCGGCTTTCAGAGGTTTTCTGGTTTCGGATGTGCGGATAAAGGCTGGTACACTTACGCTGAGCGATTTCGGTTTTCAGAAGTGCGGAAAAATGCTACACTATCCCTTATCCGGCTAGGCCTGTAAGTCATGCGCCACTCTGGTCATGTCGTGCGCACGACTTACGCTGACCGAAAAAACCTTCGGTTTTTAGAGGGTTTCGGTTTTCGGAAGTCCGGATAAAGGGTAGTCTACCTGTACCTTGTTATCTCTCTTCTTGCCTTCAACCCCCAGTTGATCTACCCCACATCCAGTCTGTCACCAAAACCATGTGCTTCCACTTCCAGAACATTACCTCACTGTGTCCGCTGCTGAAACCCTCATCCATGGCCTCATTGCTTTGGGGATCTATTGCTCTGCTTGTTAGGATATCCTGCTCCACTTCACAAACTTCGGCTCATCCAGAACTCTACCACCCAACTCTGTCCCACACAAAGTTTGGCACACTCATCCACCCTGTCCTAACCCAGCTTCACTGGCTCCCTGTGCTCCAGTGAATTAACTTCAAGATCTTTGCCCTCATTTTCAAATCCCTCCATTGCCTTGCCCCATCCAATCCGAGAAATCTTCTCCAATCATTTGTCCTAGTCCATATCCTCTGCACTGAACGCAGATGACTGCTGGTTCTAGAGCCTTTCTGCTCCATCATTGTAAGGGGATTTTTCAGCCACTTTGCTCCTGTGCAGCCTCTGCAGATGTCTTCAAACACAAATGTATCTCGCTTCTTGCCTTCAAAAACATCCCATAAAAATCCTACCTGCTCAATCGTGCCTTTGATCTCCCCCGTAACTTCCTCTGCCTAGAAATAGAAGGATATTTCAGCTGAATACGTGGCTAGAGGAATGGTGCAACGGGGAGGGATTCAAGTTCCTGGGACATTGGAACCAGTTCTGGGGGAGGTGGGACCAGTTCAAACCAGACGGTCTGCACCTGGGCAGGGCTGGAACCAATGTCCTAGGGGGAGTGTTTGCTAGTGCTTTGGGGGAGGGTTTAAACTAAAATGGCAGGGGGTTGGGAACCTGAGCAGGGAGACAGAGGAAAGGGAAACGAGGATAAAAGCAAAAGATAGGAAGGAGAAAAACAAAAGTGGCAGTCAGAGAAATCAACGGTTTAAATCAAACATGGCCACAGTAAATAATAATTCGAATACGTCTAAGAGCGTTAAAAAAACAAGCCTGAAGGTGTGTCTTAATGCGAGGAGCATTCGTAATAAGGTGGATCAATTGGCTACGCAAATAGAGGTAAACGAATATGATTTGGTTGGGATTACGGAAACATGGCTCAAGGATGGCCAAGGCTGGGAACTCAACATCCAGGGGTATTCGATATTCAGGAAAGATAGGCAAAAAGGAAAGGGAGGTGGGGTAGCATTACTGGTTAAAGAAGGGATTAACACAATTGTAAGGAAGGATATTAGCTCTGATGATGTGGAATCTGTATGGGTAGAATTGAGAAATACCAAGGGGCAGAAAACGTTAGTGGGAGTGGTATATAGACCTCCAAACAGTAAGGCGGAGGTTGGGGATGGCATTAAAAGGGAAATTAAAGAAGCGTGCAATAAGGGCACAGCAGTTATCATGGGTGACTTTAATCTACATATAGATTGGGCTAACCAAATTAGTAACAATACTGTGGAGGAGGAATTCCTGAAGTGTTTACGGGATGGTTTCCTGGACCAATATGTCGAGGAACCAACCAGAGATCAGGCCATCTTAGACTGGGTATTATGTAATGAGAAAGGATTAATTAGCAATCTTGTTGTACGAGGCCCCTTGGGTCAGAGCGATCATAATATGATCGAATTCTTCATTAAGATGGAGAATGAAGTAGTTGACTCAGAGACTAGGGTCCTCAATTTAAATAAAGGAAACTACGATGGTCTGAGGCGCGAGTTGGGTAGGATTGATTGGGGAATGTCACTCAAAGGGTTGACGGTGGATAGGCAATGGCAAACATTCAAAGACCGCATGGATGAACTACAGAATTTGTTCATCCCAGTTTGGCATAAAAATAAAACAAAAAAGGTGACTCAACCGTGGCTAACAAGGGAAATTAGGGATAGCATAAGATCCAAGGAGAGGACATATAAATTGGCCAGAAAAAGCAATAATCCTGAGGATTGGGAGCAGTTTAGGATTCAACAAAGGAGGACAAAGGGATTAATTAAGAAGGGGAAAATAGAATATGAGAGTAAGCTTTCAGGGAACATAAAAACTGACTGTAAAAGCTTTTATAGATATGTGAAGAGAAAATGATTGGTGAAGTCAAGCATAGGTCCCTTGCAGTCAGAATCAGGGGAATTTATAATGGGGAACAAAGAAATGGCTGACCAACTAAATACATATTTTGGTTCTGTCTTCACAAGGGAGGACACAAATAACCTCCCAGAGATGCCGGGGAACATAGGGTCTGATGAAAGGGAGGAACTGAAAGAAATCAGTATTTGTAGGGAAATGGTGTTAGGGAAATTAATGGGATTGAAGGCCGATAAATCCCCAGGGCCTGATAATCTACATCCTAGGGTACTTAAGGAAGTGGCCCTAGAAATAGTAGATGCATTGCTGATCATCTTCCAACATTCGATGGAATCTGGAACAGTACCCATGGATTGGAGGGTAGCTAATGTTACCCCACTATTCAAAAAAGGTGGTAGGGAGAAAATGGGGAATTACAGACCGGTAAGCCTGACATCGGTAGTGGGGAAAATGCTAGAGTCCATTATAAAAGATGTAATAGCAGAGCACTTGGAAAACAGTGACAGGATCGGACAAAGTCAACATGGATTCACAAAAGGTAAATCGTGCTTGACTAATCTACTGGAATTTTTTGAGGATGTAACTGGTAAAATAGATAAGGGAGAACCAGTGGATGTGGTGTATCTGGACTTTCAGAAGGTCTTCGATAAGATCCCGCATAGGAGATTAGCATGTAAAGTTAAAGCACATGGGGTTGGGGGCAAGGTTGGATAGAGAACTGGTTGGCAGACAGAAAGCAAAGAGTTGGAATAAACGGGTCTTTTTCCGAATGGCAGGCAGTGACTAGTGGGGTACCGCAGGGATCGGTCCTTGGACCCCAGCTATTCACAATATATATAAATGATCTGGACAAGGGAACTAGATGTAATATCTCCAAATTTGCAGACGACACAAAGCTGGGTGGACGTGTGTGCTGTGAGGAGGATGTCGAGAAACTCCAGGATGATTTGGACAGGTTGGGTGATTGGGCAGAAACATGGCAGATGCAATATAACGTGGATAAATGTGAGGTTATCCACTTTGGTGGCAAAAACAGGAAGGCAGATTATTATCTAAATGGCAATAGATTGGAAGAAGGGGAAGTGCAGCGAGACCTGGGTGTCCTTGTGCACCAGTCGCTGAAGGTAAGCATGCAGGTGCAGCAGGCGGTTAAGAAGGCAAATGGTACGTTGGCATTCGTAGCGAGAGGGTTTGAGTACAGGAACAAGGATGTCTTGCTGCAGTTGTACAGGGCCTTGGTGAGACCACATCTTGAGTATTGTGTGCAGTTTTGGTCGCCTTATCTGAGGAAGGGTGTTCTTGCCATGGAAGGAGTGCAGCGAAGATTCACCAGGCTGATACCTGGGATGGCAGGAATGACGTATGAGGAGAGATTGGGTCGATTGGGCTTGTACACGCTGGCGTTTAGAAGAATGAGAGGTGATCTCATTGAAACTTATAACATTCTGACAGGACTGGACAGACTAGATGCAGGAAGGATATTCCCGATGGTCGTGGAGTCCAGAACCAGGGGACACAGTCTAAGGATAAAGGGTAGGCCATTTAGGACAGAAATGAGGAGGAATTTCTTCACCCAGAGAGTGGTGAACCTGTGGAACTCTCTACCACAGGAGGCGGTGGAGGCCAATACATTAAATATATTCAAGAAAGAGTTGGATATATTTCTTAAGGCTAAAGGGATCAAGGGGTATGGGGTGAAAGCAGGGACTGGGTACTGAATTTGGATGATCAGCCATGATCGCATTGAATGGCGGAGCAGGCTCGAGGGGCCGAATGGCCTCCTGCTCCTATCTTCTATGTTTCTATATTTCCTGCTAGGTGTATATTTCTAAAGTGCCCTGAAATGTTCTTTTTTGTGTGGGCATCACTCTCAGAATGTAAATTGTTGCAGCAGTTCAAATGCAGTATTTCTTAAAGTCTGCAACATTTTCCAGTTCCTTCAATGTGACAAGAATAAACAGTCAGGGAGTGGCATTGAGGTTGCTCTATCTTAGTTTTATAAAATAATTTTCCTTGTAGGGTAGGCCTATTTTGATGGGACAAGCGAGATACATTTGTGTTTGAAGACAAAGAAAGAAAAGAAAGACTTGCATTTATGACCACCGGACGTCCCAAAGTGCTTTACAGCCAATGAAGTGCTTTTTGAAGTGTAGTCACTGTTGTAATGTAGGAAACACAGCAGCCAAGTTGCGCACAGCAAGCTCCCACAAACAGCGATGCGATAATGACCAGATAATCTGTTTTTTAGTGATGTTGATTGAGGGATAAATATTGGCCAGGACACCGGGGATATCTCCCCTGCTCTTCTTTGAAATAGTGCCATGGGATCTTTTATGTCCACCTGAGAGAGCAGACGGGGCCTCATCTGAAAGACGGCACCTCCGACAGTGCAGCACCCTCTCAGTACTGCACTGGAGTGCAAAGGAAATGAGTACACTCAATGCAGCGTTTATTTAAAAATGCCAACTGCACGTCTCCTTGTGGAACGGGCAAATGAAAAGTGGTGTCTCTATGGGCAAAGTCATTTCACAAATGCACTTCAATTACAATGGACACCCAGTGCCACACACTGGTGACTGTGAGTACAATCTCTGACAACTGATGCATGTTTTCAACATTATACATACACAAAAAGCGAAAAAAAATATATAAGTACAGATGCTGGAAAACTGAAACATGAATGGAAAATGCTGGGAACACTCACCAGATCAGGCAGCATCCGTTTAAGATGTGGATCCTTTGCCAGAAGATTTCACAGATGAACAAGATCTTAAAAAAAAAACAGAACATAGGAAAGTGGAAGTGAAAAAACACACACTCACAGGCTCTGGCACAAGAAAAGAAATAGAATGACCTGTGAAGTGCTTAAGTGGAAAACAGGAGATGAATAGCAGATGTTAGCAGGAGACACTAGAAGACATAATACAATAACAACTTGTATTTACATAGCACTTTTAATGTAGTAAAACCTCCCAAGGCACTTCACAGGAGCTTAATAAGGCCAAAAAAAATGAGGGAAATCAAAGAAATTAAAGACATTTATGAGACACAGAGAACATGTGAAGAGCTGAAGGATAAGGCAAGTGGAAATGGAAGTACAAAAAATTAGCATGTCAGAGCAGGCTCCAGTAGCTTACGAGCCTGGGAGAAGGAAAAAGCAAGTCAACACCAAGGGTGCAGATCACCCCACCAACACAGTGTCCCAATGGAGGGTCCCCAGCCCAAGCACCAGAAACGCCAGAACACCCACCCCACTACCTGTTGAAGAATAAGCAGGAGCTATACTTAAGATCTGAAGTTATTAATGCCAATATTAAGCTCGGAGGGCTGCAAAGTGCCTCATAGAAATATAAGGTGTTCCTCAAACTTGCATTGAGTGCCACTGGAGCAATGTAGAAGACCAGAGACAGAGAGCAGAGTAGGAGCAGGACAGGAAATTGAAGTGGGACGTGCCAGGGAGCTCAAGGCCGCACCTGCAGACCGAACAGTGGTGTTTGGAAAAGTGGTCGCTCACTGACCCTTTGGTCTCCCCAGTGTGAGAGGAGGCTGTACCACGAGCAGCGAATACAGCACACTACAGGAGGAAATATACACATGCAGTTGCTTTTTGGACAGAAATTGTGTTTTTACATTTTTCCAGTGGTATTTTAGTGTTCTATTAGTAACTGAGCTTTGATGTGACAACATTATTCCCTGAATATTTATCAGAGTTTCTCTGGGGAACTTTGTGGCTGATCCAGTTAATGCATTTTGCGCAAGTGTTGCTTTTGGGAACCATTCTTTGCTACATTAATATAGTGTTCCCATCCATGTGCAACATTAGTCTCCTGTGCATATGGTTCCAGCTTAATTGAATAATATTTACTATTAATACATTTCTGAAGTGATTTACTTTATGGTAAGCTAACATCTAATGGATGTTTATATTCAGAAATAATGAACTGTAATTGTGCATTTTAACAGAGAAGGGCTCCATGGGTTTTAGCAATGATGGCGGCATCTATCCCAGTGCACATGAATTGTAGGGACTTTGGAGCATAAAAATTCTGCTCACCTGATATTTTTAACCCACATGTCCTGTGGTACAGAGCCCAGCTTTGAACTGTGCACATAGTTTGAGAATGGGAACACTTTTAATCATTTGTCCTAATTGATTGATACAAACTTAACCGTCTTTTCTGCCACTCAACAAAACATCATAAAACCACTTTTGGAAAATTAATGAGTTTCAGAATGAGCAGTGGATTTTCAAAGTGAGTTTCTGAAGAACACAAAACATTTCTTAAACTTAGCACAGCTGTTCTAGGATCTGCATTCAAGATGCAAACTATAAATATAACTAAATACTTGTCAGAAAATTTAAAATTTGTGTCTTTGCCTTTAAATTCCTCCATGGCCTCACCTCCTCCTAGTACCTCCTCAAGCACAAACCCTCTGTTCCTGTGACTCTGACTTCTTGTGTATCTCCCCTTCCCTTCATTCCATCATTGACATCCAAGCTTTCAGCCCCCTAAGTCCCACTCTCTGGAATTTTTTAAAATTCATTTATGGGATATGGGCGTCGCTGGCAAGGCCAGCATTTATTGCCCATCCCTAATTGCCCTCGAATAGGTGGTGGTGAGCTGCCTTCTTGAACTGCTGCAGTCCGTGTGGTGAAGGTACTCCCGCAGTGCTGTTAGGGAGGGAGTTCCAGGATTTTGACCCAGCGACGAGGAAGGAACTGCTTCATTATCTGAGGAGTTGTGAATGGCACTGAACACTGTGCAGCGAACATCCCCATTTCTGACCTTATGTTGGAGGGAAGGTCATTGATGAAGCAGCTGAAGATGGTTGGGAATTCCTTCCCTAAACATTTCTGCCCCTCCACCTCCCTCTCCTCCTTTAAGACCCTCCTTATAATCCACAGCTTTGAGCAAGCTTATAAGCACCCCTTCTAATCTCTCCTTTTTTGGCCTGGCTTCTGTTTTCCTCAAGCTTCCGTATAGTACCATGGAACATTTCCCTATGCTAAAGGGCAAAATAAGTGTGAGCTGTTGTTGCTGCCATTGGCAAAAAGATAGCACTGCAATCAGGGGTTTCCTCAAACTCTGCCATGCTTGTTTTGACATTATAATGCTCTTTCTGGTTATTATTGACAATGGATATTGTGAAGAATAGCCATACCAGTCACCTGTGACAATTGGTCAGAAATGAATATGCCACAGTCATTTTTATGATTGTAATAAACAAGTAGCCATCTCGTCAGAGGTGCATTCCAAGAAGTATGGTTTACTGTGGTGTGATGTTTTATTGAGACTTTCCTATCAGTTATATTGGTGTATAATTGCATCATTCAAATGAGACATGAGAAAACTGCAAAAAAAAAGTTTATGTCTTCCAGTATTTTAGATACAGCGATATTGATCATTTTTAGATAAGCTATGTTGACTTTATAATGGTTTCACTGAATCAGACTTTTACTTTTAAACGACATTGAAAATAAGTTTGAGCTCTTAAATTGAGATTTCAAAAGTCCTTAAAGCTCAAATGAAACATGAAATTACTCAATTAAACTAAAACCAAATAGATGAAACGCGGCACTAACAAGCCTCAATATTACGACTTTTCTATATTGTAAAAAGTGAAGCAGCTTAATAAAAATTACAATCCAAAGTAGTGTTTTTTTAAATGAACTTGGTGATTAATTCATTCAACTTTCAATGTATACCTATATATACATTCTGAGCTTCAATATAATTCTGGATACATGAATTTTTTGAAAATAAAGTCCAAAGATGTGCGGGTTAGGTTGATTTGGCTATGATAAATTGACCCTTAGTGTTAGGGGATTAAATACGTGGGGTTACGGGGATAGGGTGGGATATGTGTCGGTGCAGGCTCGATGGGCCGAAATGGCCTCTATCTGCACTGTGGGGATTCTGTGATTCTGTGTGATATGAAGAAAAATGCAGATGGTCGATAACGGTTCTCTTCTGTAAAACTAAATTCCTTTATTGGCCACTACCTGCACCATTTCTGATTAACTATTACCCTCGCTGTGGCGCATTCAAATCAGCTTTCTATTAAAATTTGGTGTCAGTTTTCCACTGGATAATCGAGGCGCACAGCAGTGTAACTTATGGCGTTCGTCACCAAAATCGCCGACGGGGAAAATCTGGTCCCATATTCCAGCCAGCCGTCAACATCTCAGGTCACAAGGGACACATTCAAGTGCTGGAGGCAGTGCAGAGAAGAGTCCTAACTGATTCTCTAGTGTTAAAGGTCTGAGGTAATAAGGAAAGCTTACAAAAACAAGGGCTTTTCAGTCTGGAAAGGAGACATCTGAGAGGCCATCTTATAGCAGTATTAAGGTAAGAAAAGCTATGGGAAAGATAAATCTGGACAATTACTTTAATAAATTAAATTGAGACAAAGGGACACAGTAATAAATAAACAGACTAATACCTGGAAAGTGTGATCAATGTATGGAACAGAATTCCGGATGAGTCAAGGAGATGAAAACCTGAGAATTATTTATGAAACCGCTGGTTGCTGCAATGGGGGGGGACTGGAGGCTCTTTCTGGATGGATGAATTAAAAATAGCAAGTCTTGCATTTATATAGCGCCTTTCATGGCCACAGGACGTCCCAAAGCACTTTACAACCAACTAAGTATTTTTTGAAGTGTAGTCGCTGTTGTAATGTAGGAAACGCGGCAGCCAACTTGTGCACAGCAAGATCCCACAAACAGCAATGTGATGATAACCAGATAATCTGTTTTTGTGATGTTGATAAAAAAATTGGCCAGGACGCCGGAGATATCTCCCCTGCTCTTCATCGAATAGTGCCGCGGGATCTTAAGGCTAAAGGGATCAAGGGATATGGGGAGAAGGCAGGGACAGGGTACTGAATTTGGATGATCAGCCATGATCTCATTGAATGGCGGAACAGGCTCGAGGGGCTGAATGGCCTACTCCTGCTCCTATCTTCTATGTTTCTATCTTCTACATCCACCTGAGAGGTCGGGGGGGGGGGGAGGGGGCTGGGTTTAATGTCTCATCCAAAAGACGGCACCTCCAACAATGCAGCACTGGAGTGCCAGCCTAGATTTTTCTGCTCAAGTCTCTGGAGAGGGAGTTCTGAGTCAGAGGCGAGAGTGCTACCAGCTGACCCCTAAATTAAGATGGGAGGAGTGGCCTTCCTCCTCGCCGCCCAACCATCGAGTGCAGAAGAAGAACACTTTGTACGGTTGCCGCTGGGGGGCAGTGGCGGACACCGGAAGTGCGGTCCGCGGATGGTTTCGGGTGAGTAATTCAAGATGGCGGCGGAGCCGGGAGCGGAGGAATGAGCGAGGCGACGGTGGACGGAAGGGGCTCGGCTCGGCGTGGCGACCGGACCCGCTCTCCCGCGAGTGGCCTGGTTACTGGGAGATTTAACGAGAGCGGCCGACAGTTGTGTTGGGAAGGGCGCCCGGGGAGGTGGCGGAGAGATAGGGGGGCTTTAAACCACAAACCCGCCGCTGGTTCTACCCCTTAAACTGGGGCCGGCCGGGCGGGGGAAGCGGCAGGAGGTTGTTCACATTCAAGAAAGACGTTTTATTTTATTATATATATTTTATAATATAATAATCGAGTCATGGCTTCGGCGTCCGGCAACGACGACGATCTGACCATCCCCCGAGCGGCCATCAATAAGATGATCAAAGAGACGCTGCCCAACGTGCGGGTGGCCAACGAAGCCCGGGAGCTGGTGGTGAGCTGCTGCACCGAATTCATTCACCTCATCTCCTCCGAGGCCAACGAGATCTGCAACAAGTCGGAGAAGAAGACCATCTCCCCGGAGCACGTTATCCAAGGTGAGGGCAGGGCTGAGGCTGAGCTTTTCCTTTCCGCTCTCCTCCCGCGGGCCAGAGTCGTGAGGGGGAAGGAAGCAGCTCTGGACTCTCTCTCTCTCTTTCTCAGCAGGTTATTTGTTTTTTTGTCTCGCACAGATCGGCAACAGCCGCGTAAATCCAGTTTGGAAACGAGGAAGCGGTTAGTTATTTAGCAACTCAGTTTCCAGCCCGGCCTGTGAGCAGCGTGCTAGAAATTGATACTGGAAGCAGTTGTGTGCTTTCTATATCTTCCACTGACTGTCACTCACTTCATGAATTGGGCAACTTAAGTAACATTTAGATCTCGTCACTAGCTGAATGGACAATTCTAAGAAGGTATTTTTTTATCATTGTGATGAACTTCATAGAAAAAGTTTGCGAATGACGGATAGTAGCAAGACTTTGTTGCTTATGAAAGCAGATTTAAAGTCCTTGTATGAATGGTGAAGGAAATCTGAGCCGTTTCCACCAGAGAATGTTGAACCTGGCTAACTCGATTTTAATTTGCTTGTATATAAATTGCTTCATACTGGATTCAAGTGCGACTGAAAGTGAGAATATTAAAGCAAGAGTCGTTAAATCTGATTTGATTTTCACTTTTTTTTAAACTGTGACTGCAGTGGTTCAAACATAGAACTGATCCTCATCTCTAATTGAATATTCGCTGCTGTGTACCAAGAAATGTAAAGGTGCTCATTAGCCAAGTCTTTATTAGCAGCACTAATGAGCAATTCCATACATTTACAAGGTACATTGTGTTGTAGTAGGAGGGTTTATAAAATTTTCAAGTTTACTTGGATAGATAATAGCATGAACTTGTCTTTTGGGGAAACAATTTCTGTGGCTCATCAGTATTCATGTCAATTATAAAGATGGGTGGGATGCAAATATATCAAATTGGCCAGGTGCAGGAGGAGTTACTATGAAATGTTTACATGCCTTAATCCCATGAATACATATTGAGTTTTGATATAAAATCAACCCAAAATTCACCAGATTATCTTTCTCAGCCCATGCATATGACTTAACTAATGAACTGAAAACTGCAGGAATGTTTGTACACATCTGCAACCGCCGTTAGAATAGGCCTCAGTGAGAGAAATACAGTTAAGTGTTTAATCTCACTAATTAGTGGATTAATTAATTTTGTATCCAGTAAAATATTCAAATTCACTGGTCCATTTCTTCCTGTACACTCGCCATCAGTGTGGCATATTTTCTGCCCTTAGGTTGCTTGATTTTGTTAACTGACCAGGTACTATCATCTATATTGGATTACATGTAAACTAAAGAGGACTGGGACTTTGTGAAAATCCCTTCTGTTTATTGCAGTGGTGGGTAGGCCCTATTTGAATCCTTTTTTAAAATATTGACTTGATTTAACAGGAAGATACCCTGGGATTTCAGCCCATCTTTGGGTGATTGTAAAAAAAAAATCTGCAAGTAAAAGAGAAACTTAACTAAACCAGGGAAGTTAGTTCATCGCAATAAAAGGCAGCTTTTACTTTAAAATATGTTTTTCTAAGGTCTTTTTTCTACCACTTGCCTTTTATACATTTCAACCTATACACATGGTATGGGCTGGGCAGGTGCCAGCAATGTTGCTTAGTGACAGGAGGCATGAATGAGCCTGCCAGCCATTTTCTCCTTTCTCTGCTTCACATAATAGTCTGCCTCAGAGATGGCAACATTTACACATTGAATTTACACAAGATTTTGATACTGAATTCTAGTTCAGTGTTCTAGAGTTGTCAGGCTGTTATCTGGACCGCATAATGGGATATATCCATCTTTTACTGATTTCCCTTTTCAGCATCAGTCAGTAAATGTAAAAACGTCTTTTGTAGTGAAGAAAAGTGATGATTGCAGCTCCCTTATCTTTAGTACATCTTTAAGCATTTAACCATTGAAGCCAGTTTAAGGTTCCCGGTGTGCATATGAGCACAGCTGAAGAGCAAATTACGTGTTTTTCACCGACTGTTTCTTTTTCAGCTGCTTTTAAGCTGAAAGTTGTTGAATATACCAAAGACCGTGGAAATCGTCCTGTAGAAAGACACAGTGTGAGCAAATGCAGCGTTCGTTTGCGATGAAAACAAAGTTTGGGTAGGTTTTTAAGAAAAACTGCCAAATTGTTTGGTTCTAGAAGGCAAGGTTTTAAAAAAAAAAAAAAAAAAAATCGAATGTTTGAGTGGACAAATGAGGGCTTGGATTAAAAAAAAAATCATCCATGATTCAACTGAAATCTGATGTGTTCATGCTGAATGCATCAGTAACAACATTGTTGCCAAGATTCAACTATTTGTTTCCTGAGCAGACAATGAAAAATAAATATAACTGGATTTTCCAGTCTTACTGCTGCGTAAGAACTCTGCAGCTTTGAATTTGTGTGGCAACGTTTGCCTTCAAAATGAAAGCCTGTTACGCAGCAGTTTGAAGTCAACATTGAACTTTATTTGATTAAAATACCACTTATTGTTGAGCACTGTTTGCATTGCTTGTAAGTGTGAAACCCCACATTTTCCCTAATTTGGATAAATATGTTCAAAACACCTCCGCCTGCATGTGCAATGGCATATTCGGCGTATCCAACTGTGTAACATGCATGAAGCATTGCAAGACCAATGGCCTTGCTTATATTTTTTAAGCACTTGCCAGCAGGGAGTCTGTGGGGCGTAGTTTTGGTAAACGGGGACAATGATAGATAGCCGTGCAGTAGAAATATGGTTGTCAAATCTATGCAGATGACCTCGGTAGTCCCAGAGACCAGCTACGTGAATAGCCAAATTTACGCTAGTCAGTCATAGTTAAAGCCTCAAAAAAAAAAAAAAAAAAAAAAAATGAATTGGTGATACTATGCACAAGTAGACTTTCTGGGTAGATGAAATACATTAATCCAGGCCTTGTTTCTGTAATGTCCTAGGACCAATGAAAACCGTGCTCCATCATATATATATATATATATATATATATATATATATATATATAAAAATGTCCTCCCTCTGTCCGGCTATACAATCAAAAGTTATAGAGCCTACCTACACATATGTTATATCAAAACAAAGCTTATCATTAGGGGACTCTCGTAGGCATATTTACTTTTTTGCTAACACAAAAATTCTTCCGACACGATACAAAAATCGTTCAAAAATCCACTCATTAGCGGTTGACCAATCCTACACCTCATTAGTGCTGACTGACGTGCTGCCTCACCAATCCCACAGTTCAGTCACCTGATCGTTCACCAATCTGTGCGTCACGGGCGGGACCTAATCCTCCAGTCTCCCTAAACTTCGCTGCCATTTTTTACATCCCCACAGGGACAGCACCAGCCAAACAGACCCCCACATTTCCACTCCGGGAGCTGCAGGTGAGTTTCCACACAGCGGGCGGGGCAGCGGCCGACCGTCAACTGCGCCACCCCCCGGGAAGCTCAGCTTGGGTCCGTCTTGCCCCAACAGGGCCTCAAGCGCTAGGCCCCAGACACACAACGGGCGCGCCAACTGCAGCTCCCGGCCTTCGCAGGGATACCGCGTGGCCCAAAATTGCCCTGGCAACGCCGGGCACCCCTTGCTAGTATATAATATTCCAACAGATAAATTTGTGATAGATGTCCTCATCTGGCTGCATTATTGAAGGTGAAGGGTTAAAATGCAAAGTTTTCCCAGGATTGCAGATGAAGCATTGATTGTTTCAGACTGAAGTTCACATGTCTGCTTCTGTGCTTTGTTCAGTGGGTCTCTTCTCCAGTGTGCTGTACAGGAAACTTTCGATTAACCGGCACCTAAATAACCGGAAATGTTGGTTAACTGGCAAAATTCAGGAGTAGGTTCAGGTAACTTTTATTACTTTTTTTACTCCATTTGTTGCTGTGCAAGGGTGTGGCTGCAGCTGTTGCTAAGCTACAGAGATGCTTGCAACTTGTGTTCATTGTTCTGAAGCTGTTGCTAAGCAACAGGGTTTGTTGCTTTATACGGAGCTCTCCGCTCCGTATCTTTTACTATAGCGTTCGGTTATCCGGAATTTTTGATGAACCGGCACCACGTCTGTCCCGTCCGTGCCGGATTAAAAAAAGGTTTCCTGTATTCAGATTCTCGCTGGGCAAATTTCTGTTTGGTTATGGTAGAAATTTGTGTTATCTGCACCATCTTGCCTTATTGCACTGCTAATTGTGGGAGATGGTGATCCCCATTTTTGCAAATGGTGGGAAAGAGAGAGAGTTGTCCAGAAGAGAGAATAAGTCTGTTATAGAGTCTGTTTTAATGGTAGTGAGTTCTTATCTTCTGTCTGGTCTGTTGCAAAGCAGCTATAGCAGCCCATATTAGATATGCACTGTAGGAAAAGATCCTGCCACTTCTCTAGTTATAACAAAAGTAGGAGCAGGTGTAGGTCATACAGCCTGTTGAGCCTGCTCTGCCATTCAATAAGATCATGGCTGACCTTCTACATCAGCTCCATTTCCCATCCTATCCCCATATCCCTTGATTCCCTTAGTGCCCACAAATCTATCTATCTCCATCTCGAATATACTCATTGACTGAGCATCCGCAGCCCTCTAGGGTCGATTCACAACCCTCTGAGTGAAGAAGTTTCTCTTCATCTCAGTCGTAAATGGCCGACCCCTTATCCTGAGACTATGACCCCTAGTTCTAGACTCTCCAGCCAGGGGAAACAGCCTCTCAAGCCCTTTTAATAACTGGGTAGTCTGCTGTGGAATCCACTCAGTTTCTAATGTAGGGTGAAATTCAACAGCAACAATGCAGAGACAATTGTACATGTGGAATTGTTTGAATAGCTTTCATTTCTGGCTGCTGCACATTCCCACGGAAAGATTCATATAGGACACTAAAGTGAAAGCTGCAGTGCAGCAATTTTCAGGAAGGATGACTACTCGGAACACATGCAGGCAGAAGAAAATGGCAGCCAGGAACAACTGTTTGTGTCCTGTACCAGCTCTGCCTGCTGTTGGTGAGTGGGGGGGCAGGCAGATCACTTCTTTGCGTGGTTCTTCACACTACTGAAACACCCCTCAAAGAGTTCAATCAACAACAACAGCAGCTTGCATTTATATAGCAGCTTTAACATAGTAAAACATCCCAAGGTGCTTCACAGGAGCGTTATCCAACAAAATTTGACACAGAACCACATAAGGAGATATCGGGACAGATGAAGAGGTAAGTTTTAAGGAGCATCTTAGAGGAGAGAGGCGGAGAGGTTTAGGTAGGGAATTCTAGGGCCTAGGCAGCTGAAGGCATGGTCGCCAATGATGGAGCGATTAAAATCGGAGATGCGCAAGAGGCCAGAATTGGATGAGTGCAGAGTTCTTGGAGGTTTGTAGGGCTGGAGAAGGTTACAAAGATAGAGAGGGGCGAGGCCATGGAGGGAGTTGAAAACCATGATTAGAATTTTAAAATTGAGGCGATGTCGAAACAGGAGCCGGTGTAGGTCAGCGAGCACAGGGGTGATGGATGAATGGGACTCCTTGGTGCAAGTTAGGATACAGGCAGTATTGGTAGGAGTGACCACTGCACAGTCCTTGTGGAGACGAAGTCCCGTCTTCACACTGAAGACATTCTCATGTTGTGTGGCAGTACCACCATGCTAAATGGGATAGATTCAGAACAGATCTAGCAACTTAAAACTGGGCATCCATGAGGCACTGTGGGCCTTCAGTAGAATTGTATTCCACCACAATCTGTAACATCAGGGCCCAGCATACCACTGCCATTACCATCAAGCTAGGGGACCAATCCTGGTTCAATGAGGAGTGTAGAAGAGCATGCCAGGAAAAACACCAGGCTTACCTAAAAATGAGTTGCAAACCTACGACATGGCTACGTACATGCCAAACAGCATGCTATAGACAGAGCTAAGTGATCCCACAACCAACGGATCAGATCAAAGCTCTGCAGTCCTGCCACATCCAGTTGTGAATGGTGCTGGACAATTAAACAATTAACGGGAGGAGGAGGTGCCATGCACATCTCCATCCTCGATGATGGCGGAGCCCAGCACGCGAGTGCAAAAGACAAGGCTGAAGCGTTTGCAACCATTTTCAGCCAGAAGTGCCGAGAGGATAATCCATATCGGCCTCTTCCTGAGGTCCCCACCATCACGGAAGCCAGTCTTCAGGTAAATTCGATTCACTCCACTTGATATCAAGAAACAGCTGAGTGCACTGAATACGGCAAAGGCTATGGGCCCTGACAACATCCCGGCTGTCATGCTGAAGACTTGTGCTCCAGAACTAGCCACGCTTCTAGCCAACCTGTTCCAGTACAGCTACAACATTGGCATCTACCCGACTATGTGGGAAAACTGCCCATTTATGTCCTGTTCACAAAAAGCAGGACAAATCCAATCTGGCCAATTACCGCCCCATCAGTCTACTGTCAATCATCAGCAAGTGATGGAAGGTGTCCTCGACCGTGCTATCAAGCGGCACTTACCAAAAACCTGCTCACTGATGCTCAGTTTGGGTTGCGCCAAGACCACTCGGCCCCAGACCCCATTACAATCTTGGTTGAAACATGGACAAAATTCCAGAGGTGAGGTGAGAGTGACAGCCCTTGACATCAAGGCAGCATTTGACAGAGTGCAGCGTCAAGTAAAATTGAAGTCAATGTGAATCGGGGAGAAAACTCTCCACTGGCTGGAGTCATACCTAGCACAAAGGAAGATGGTTGTGGTTGTTGGAGGTCAATTATCTCAGCCCCAGGACATCGCTGCAGGAGTTCCTCAGGGCAGTGTCCGAGGCCCAACCATCTTCAGCTGCTTCATCAATAACCTTCCCTCCATCATAAGGTCAGAAGTGGGGATGTTTGCTGATTGCACAGTGTTCAGTTCCACTCGCAACTCCTCAGATAATTAAGCAGTCCATGCCCGCTTGCAGCAAGGCCTAGACGACATTCAGGCTTGGGCTGGTAAGTGGCAAGTAGCATTTGCGCCACACAAGTGGCAGGCAATGACTATCTCCAGTAAGCGAGAGTTTAACCACCGCCCCTTGGCATTCAACGGCATTACCATCGCCGAATCCCCCACCATCAGCATCCTGGGGGTCACCATTGAGCAGAAACTTAACTGGACCAGCCACATAAATACTGTGGCAACAAGAGCAGGTCAGAGGCTGGGTATTCTGCAGCGAGTGTCTCACCTCCTGACTCCCCAAAGCCTTTCCACCATCTACAAGGCACAAGTCAGGAATGTGATGGAATACTCTCCACTTGCCTGGATGAGTGCAGCTCCAACAACACTCAAGAAGCTTGATCCCATCCCATCCAAGACAAAGCAGCCTGCTTGATTGGCACCCCATCCACCACCTTAAACATTCACTCCCTCCACCACCGGCGCACCGTGACTACAGTGTGTACCATCTACATGATGCACTGCAGCAACTCGCCAAGGCTTCTTCGGCAGCACCTCCCAAACCCGCGACCTCTTCCACCTAGAAGGGCAAGAGCAGCAGACGCATGGGAACACCATCACCTCCAAGTTGCACACCATCCTGACTTGGAAATATATCGCCGTTCCTTCATCGTCGCTGGGTCAAAATTCTGGAACTCCGTCCCTAACAGCACTGTGGGAGTACCATCACTACACGGACTGCAGCGGTTCAAGAAGGCGGCTCACCACCACCTTCTCGCGGGCAATTAAGGATGGGCAATAAATGCTGGCCTTACCAGCGGCGCCCACAACCCAGGAATACATTTTTAAGAAGTTCCAGAATTCCACTATTTACGTGGAGCTTTGGAAAATTACGACTAAGGTATCTGCAATTTCCTCATTTATTTTAATATCAAAGGGTGGAAAACACCAGGTCCTGGAGAGTTGTCTGCTTTGTGTTCCATTATTTTCTCCATTTATTCATATTAAATTAATAAGTTCCTCCCCGTGACTTATTTTTAGGTTTCCTTGTACCGCTGGTAATCAGTTAATCTTTATTGTTCATTGTAGTTTCACCTGCATCTGTCTTTAATGGGCCCACTTTCCCCTTTACCACTCTCTTTCTCATGTATTTATAAAAACTTTTACTGTTAACTTTGATATGCATTGCAAGTTTTTTTTCATATTGCCTCTTTGCTCCTCCATTACATTGTTTGTATCATTTTGTTGCATTTCATAGTTCTCCCAGTCTGCTGGATTTCCACATTTTCTTGCACTTGTGCAGGCATTTTCATTTAGCTTGATACTGTTCCATAGCTCATTTATTAACCGTAGTTGCTTAACTGCACAATTGGAGCTTTAGCCTTTTACGTGGTATTGTACCAAAAAACACTTTAAATACTTCCCCCCCCCCCCCCCCCCCCCTTGTTCTGTAGGTTTACTCATTAACAGTTCAGCCTAGTTTACGGTGTGCCATTTATTTCGCATCCCTTTTGAAATTTGCCGTACATAAATTTAAAACCTTGGTTTATGATTCTCCTTTCTTCCCCTCAAAGCTAATGTCACATTCAGTCATGTTACAGTCACTATTCGCACGATGTTCCCTTAGCATCAGATTATAAATCATTCTGGCTTGTTATACATCACTGAATTTAGTATGGCCGGTTCCCTTGTTGCTTCTGAAACATATTGTTCCAGAAAACTGTCCGGTATACATTCTCGAAATTCATTGCTGTTACTACTTGAACTGTTCTGCTTCTCCGAGTCTGTGAAAATAAAAATCTCTCATCATAACTACAATGGGCCAGATTTTGCTGAAGTGGGGCATCTTGCGGCATGCCCTGTTCGTTCGATTTGTTCGTGCACGTTTAGGTTTTCAATATTTTTGCCCACAAAGTTGCTGGAAGTGTGAGCTGATAATGGCGTGGCGAGGGCAACAGGGCACCTGGGACCTTGGGACCTGCCTAAGAGAGGACAACGGGACAAACCGTGTATCTCCTTAACCAATGATATTTAAGCAATGAGAAATAAACAGAGGCAGGCGGGTGAATTAGAGTGGGTGAATTCAATGTCAAATCGGGTATAGAGAGGGAAAGAAAGATTGGATTGCCAGAGAGAAAAAAGAGGCAGAAAGGAAAAGTAAGACTTTTTAAAAATTGTTTACATTCACTTGAGATAGACCGAGCCTTGGTTTAACATCTGTTCCACAAAACAGCATCTCTGACAATACAGCACTCCCTCAATACTGTACTGAAGTGTTAGCCTAAACTATGCTCAATTCCTGGAGTGGGCCGTGAATCCCCCAACCTTCTGACTGGTGAGTGCCACCAACTATGCCAAGCTGACAGAGACTTGAGAAGTTGGGACTGTTTTTCATTATAGCTAAGGTGGTTCAGGAGTGACCTGATGGACATCCTCAAGATTATGATGGGTCATGATAGAATGAATAATGATATACTGTTATCTCGCATACGGGTATTGCATTTCTGGTTATTCATGGGTCGCGCAAAATACTACAATATAATGGTGATTTCATTGCACTATTTTTAAACAAGATGTAGGACCTAGTGTAGGCCCTTCATGCCATCAGTTTCCCAAGTTTTGCCTAGCCTCTCAATTATGCACCATTTGTGAAATGTAACAAAGCATTGTCACAACAGAATGAGCTACAGTGAGCTTTCTTTCCAGTAGTTACTTGTACTGAATATCAAAAAAGAGGACGTCTGGAAACTTTTTTTTAAATGCTTCTCTGACGTCACCTATGGTAGTGACATGAAATCTCTTGGAAACATACTTTTAAGGATATTCTTACATACATTCATTGTACCTAATTAAATTTAGGTAACAGTAGATTGGCACTTGTCCTGCTATTTTTGACACCGAGAAACAGATGTGTGGTTATTTTGATCTGATTTTAGCTTTAGTAGGCAGAATTAATGCTCTGAGACTAACACTTAAATATGCAGTGGATCGTTAAGTGTTTCCTATATTTATCTGCCTTTACTTCACTAGAGGACCATTTAAATTCATTATATAAATTGTTCCTGTGAGATTTTACTGTGCCCTATTGGTGCGCTATAACATTTTGTAGTGGTATCTGCAGCCGAAACAAACATAATTGACTAGTTGCAATTCCAGCACTTGTATCGCATAGAAGTTAGAGAGCTGGCTTCAGCTAGCCAGCTTAAAACAGGTGTGAGACAATTATAGATAGTGATAGTGATCATTCAATTTAAACACAAACATCAGTGGAATAAAAGTATATAAACTGGTTGTTTTAATCAAATCATTTCTTGTCTGTGTTTTTAAATGTACTCAATATTTAGAACCAACAATTTTGGCAGGTGATTGAGAGTATTCCACTATTTAGAGAGATATTTTCTGTGACATGATTAGCTACTTTTTTAAACTTTGTCAGTGACACTCATTGTTAGTTCTTTAACTGACTGAGGCTGAAAGTATTCATTAAATCATTGAAGACTTTTAAGTGCTTTTTATTTTATTGTATTTTTGTATCTGTGTGTATGGTCAGGGGTCAAACTGCACCTTGTAGCCTTAATTTTGGAGTGTTACGGATCTTTATTTGATCTGTCACAATTTATTTTTTGCACTGTTTATAGAATGAGTGAACTTTTGGTTACTGTTGCCTCATTTAAGACATTACTTCTGCACTTGCTTTCACTTTGTTGAATTGATGGAAGTGATGTTTACACTTGCTGTATTGGCACTGGGCAAAGTAGGTACAGCATTTAGTAGTGTACAAAGCAGTAATTATAAAAGGCGTTGTTTCCTAACGGGCTGAGTTTTGCCTTTCTAAAGCCACAATAACCTGTTAGTACGTTAGTCTTCATTAGCTTCTTTATAATCTTTAGCTGAATAATGCTGACACAATGAATGTATGTAACAGTAGATTGTCGCTTTTTTTGACACCGAGAAACAGATGTGTGGTTATTTTGATCTGATTTTAGCTTTAGTAGGCAGAATTGATGCTCTTTGATCCGAATATGCAGTAGATGCCTAAGTGTTTCCTATATTTATCTATTTTTACTTCACTGGAAGCCCATTTAAATTCTTTATATAAATTTCTTAGCGAGATTTTACTGTTCCTTATTGATGTGCGATAACATTTTGTGGTGACATTTGCAGCCAAAACAAACATTATAATTGACTAGTTGTAATTCCAGCACTTGTAGCGCACAGAAGTTAGAGAGCTGGCTTCAGCTAGGCAGCTTTAAACAGATGTATTGAAATTATAGATCGTGATAGCACAAAAGAAAATCAATCTATTTGCTCAATTATAAGCCCAGTAAGAATCCAGAACTTGTATGTTCTCTCCCAACCACCCTGTGCCTAGCGAATTGACATATAGAATCCTTATCCTGTCCTTCAAATCTCTCCATGGCCTTATTCTATCCATTTGGGCGATCTTCTCTAGCTATTCATTCTTGTGTGCATGGCACCCTCTGCCTCTAGATTGCAGCTTATTCTGTGCTCCTGTTCTACCATCAGCCTTGGTTCATTGATTGCATTCTTGCCTCCATGTCAGAAGGTCATGAGTTCACGCCCCATTCCAGAGATGTGAGCACACCTCTAAAGGGAATACTTCAATGCAGTACTGATAGTGCTGCACTGTCAGAAGTGTTGTCTTTCGGATGAGACATTAAACGGAGGCCTCATTTGCCTGCTCAGGTAAACGTAAAAGATACCGTAGTGCTATTCTGAGAAGAGCAGGGGCGTTCTCCTGGTATCTTGGCCACCATCGACCCCTCAACCAACACCATTAAAACAGATTAACTGGTCAGTTATCTAATTGCCGTTTGCCTGTCTTTGTTGTGTACAAATTAGCTGCCACGTTTGCCTACAAAAGAGTGATTTATTTGCTGTAAAGTGCTTTGAAATGTGAAAGGTGCAAGTTCTTTCTCACCAAAGGCTGATCATTCAGTCACCATGTTCCTTGCCTATGATATTCCCTTCCAAAACCACTTCTTTTGGTTGCCTTATCTGAGGAAGGATGTTCTTGCCATGGAGGGAGTGCAGCGAAGATTCACCAGAATGAAACCTGGGATGGCAGGAATGACGTATGAGGAGAGATTGGGTCAATTGGGCTTATACTCGCTGGAGTTTAGAAGAATGAGGGGATCTCATTGAAACTTATAAAATTCTGACAGGCTTAGACAGACTTGATGCAGGAAGGATGTTCCCGATGGCCGGGGAGTCCAGAACCAGGGGTCACAGTCTAAGGATAAGGGGTAAGCCATTTAGGATAGAGATGAGGAGGAATTTCTTCACCCAGAGAGTGGTGAACCTATGGAGTTCTCTACCACACAAGGCAGTTGAGGCCAATTCATTAAATATATTCAAGAAAGAGTTAGATATATTTCTTAAGGCTAAAGGGACCAAGGGGTATGGGGAGAAAGCAGGGACCGGGTACTGAATTTGGATGATCAGCCATGATCTCATTGAATGGCGGAGCAGGCTCGAGGGGCCGAATGGCCTACTCCTGCTCCTATCTTCTATGTTTCTCTTCCTGCCGCCCTCTGCTTTCAGAAACCTCTTTTTTTAAACTTCAGCGTTTCTTCTCTCTGCTTTCCAATTTCCCCACTCCTTGTCGTTTCATCCTGTTAAGCTCTGAACTGTTTCTTTTACACAAGTAGCAACAACAACAGCTTGCATTTATATAGTGCCTTAAACGTCCCAAGGCACTTCACAAGAGTGTTATCGGACAAAATCTGACATCGAGCCACATATGGAGCTATTGGGATAGGTGACCAAAAGCCTGGCTCAAGAGGGAGTAGGTTTCAAGGAGCAGAGCGAAGTGGAGAGGCTTAGGGAGGGAATTTCAGAGCCAAGGGCTCAGGGAGCTGAAGGCACGGCCGCTAGTGGTGGAGTGCTTAAAATCAGGGATGCGTAAGAGGCCAGAATTTGAGGAGCACAGAGTTCTCGGCATGTTGTACGGTTGGAGCAGATTACAGAGATAGGGAGGGGCGAGGCCATGGAGGGATTTGAAAACAAGGATGAGAATTTTAAAATCGAGGCATTGCTTAACCGGGAACCAATGTATGTCAGCGAGCACAGGTGATGGGTAAACAGGACTTTCGGGGTGCAATTCCTTTATTGGGCACTTGGCAATGAGTTGGGTCTGAACACAAGGATGAGAATTTAAAAATCGAGGCATTGTTAGACTGGGAGCCACTGTACATCAGCGAGCACAGGGGTGATGAGTGGACGGGACTTGGTGCAAGTTGGACTACTGGCAGCAGAGTTTTGGATGACCTCAAGGTTATGTAGGGTGGAAGATGGGAGATTAGCCAGGAGAGTATTAGAATAGTCAAGTCTAGAGGTAACAGACATGGATGAGGGTTTCAGCAGCAGATGAGCTGAGGCAGTGGCGAAGGTGGACGATGTTACGGAGGTAGAAGTACAGGAAACTGGTTTATCCGGAGGTTGTATGTCCGGAATACTCGACCTAATGGCAAAAATCAGGAGCCGTTTTCTATAAGTTTTTTTAGTTCTCGTTCCTTTTTTTTCCCCCCCCAGTCAGGCACTGCAAGGTCTGTAGCTATAGCAACAGCTTCAGCTAGAGACGCTTGCAGCTGCAGCCGACTCTTTAGAAGCTGTTGCTAAGCAACAGTGTTTGTTGTCAGATACGGAGATGAAAACCTCCGTATGCTTCAACATTAACTTTGTATGTCCGACAGTTTTGATAGATCGGCAACCCGTCTGTGCCGGATATCACAAAGTTTCCTGTAGGTGGTTTTGGTGATGGAGCAGCTATTTGGTTGGAAGCTCATCTCGGGGTCAAATAGGATGCCAAGGTTGCAAGCCGTCTGGTTCAGCCTTAGACAGTGACCAGGGAGAAGGATGGAGTCGGTGGGTAGGGAACGGAGTTTGTGACGGAGACCAAAGACAATGACCCGGATTTTGTGGTCAGCAGCAAAGGGGCAGCGCTCGCCACTGACCTAACAAAAAAGCTCTCCACAAAGATTTAGCATGCTCGAGAGCGTCTATTCCTTCCATTCCGACATGACTTTGAATTTGGCGCCATCTGTGGCATCTAGCTGTCAGTGAATATATGTTAAAACAGGTTGTAATATTTGTGCAAACATCCGTTGCAAATAAATGCCAACATTTTCCTGTAATGTAAGTGAATATTGTTTTGAGGCTGACGTTCTCAACTATCTGAGCCCTTTTGCTCTTCGGGAATGTGACCCCAGCCTGTCTCATACTCCTCCCTCTGATAGCAGAACCATATTTAAATGCTGTTCTTGCTTTGTCTGAATGAACCTATGCTACCCAAAATAGCATTTTCATTTTGAAATAGCATGGTATTGAGCTGTTGGAAATTGACTTTTTTTTAATAGAATCCGGTTTCAACTAAAAAATCAAACCGTTAAATTCTTTGGCTTGAATTGTTGACCCCTTTAGTATGCTGAATTCCTAGCCAATTTATTTTCAGGATAAGATTTTTTTTTTTTTTCAGTCGCATGCCGCAGGCATTCCATCCAAATATTAGCCCTTCGTGCACGGCTGTAGTTACCTTGTTTGGTGTAATCATGCTACTGGGACAGAGAGCGACACAACTCCGAGCACAAAGTTTTAAATTTGACACTTGAAAAACACATCAGAGTTGGCCTGGTTGTGCCTGATGTAACCACATCCATATTTGCACTTCTGAGCCTGAATTGGGTGGAAAGCCAAACTTTGGGGCTGGTTTTTCAAGCAATGAGGCCAATTTCTCATTTCCAGAAGTGAGAACTTAGGACACCCAGGAAACAGGTAAGTGAAGTATTTAAATATAATTTTTAGAAATGTAACACAAATATTAAGATTTAAACAGGGAGAAGTGAATTAGAAGGCTAATGTGTAAAAGGTATTTTTATTTGTGTGTTCTAAGAGTGTAAGTGCAAAAGCTACTGCCAAGTAAATTTGCGACTTTGGGATTTGTTTTAGCCTTACTGTGTGTCAGCTGAAAACCTTAAAAATGGCTGCCACCAAATGCCTGAAGTTAAAGGTGGCATCCAGAATTACAATTTTTTTTTTAGCGATCCCATCATTTCCACCACCACACACCGATAACCACCCTAGTGTGACACAGCTTAAAACACTCCGCTACATGTTTATGACTAAATCAAGAATTACTCTGGGCTTTTCACAGTTCAAACAGATGTGAAAATTTTGTGCAACCACAAAGTCGTGAAATCCTCACTAAAACGTCGCTTTCAGTGATTTTATTAGCAAATTTTCTCTCATTTCCTCAAGGTGCTTCCTCGTGCTCAGGAATGGTAACCATTCAGTACCGCATCCGCATGTGAGCTCAGACAGTGAGTGACGACAGGGCATCACACTTGAGCTCAGTCCTGCCCTAGATTGGCGCATGTATTTTCCATTAGGGGTCAGTGGATCTCAGTCAGGAGCAGGAACCCCATGGCTGATTTACTTTACTTTCTCTTTGCCCATCTCACCAACTAGAGCGCTGAGACCTATTGTAGTGCCTCTCATTCTGCCCCAACTGAGATCAGCTAACTCAGCACAGATCAGGATTCGAACCTAGCCTGTATGGCTTGGTATCAAATCCAGTAGGCCATGGTTATTCAAATATTTTGCCTTTGTGGACTGGATAAGTGTATGCAATGGAACCTCGGAGGCCATAATTCAAGTCCATATTCCCATTAATTAATTTGTATATATCGGCCCATAAATTCCGTTCCCTACGGGTGTGTACTCGCCCTTAGGGCTTACGGAAGTGCCAGTTTTAGGCATGCACTGCGCATGCGCTGGAAACCGGAACTTCCGTTCTTTGAAGAAAGGGCTTCACAGGTCAGACGCCTGCGGCAGATAGGCAGCGCGTACGGCTGAAACTTCCATTTTTTTCCACAGTTGCCTCAGTCCAGGTAAGTCGGAAACAGCTGTGCCTAGAAAAGCAGGCGCAAGGCCGGCAGCTCCTCAGCGCAAGGCCTGCTTTAACTAGGCTAAGAGGTGAAGACAGTTTTTATATAAAAAAAAAAAAAAAAAACTTTTTTCCACCGATTTATCATTTTAAAATACTTTAAAGAAAGGTAAGTTTATTTTTTAGCCCTGTTACAAACTTTAATAATTATTTTCAAAAATTAAAATTTTTGTTTAAAATAGTTAATGTATGTAATTTATAGTCATTTTTAAAATGTGATTTAAAAAAAATTGAAGTTTTACTTCTGTTTTGGGGTTGATCTCTATTCATAGATTTGACAGGTCTTCCTGTCAAATCTATGAATGGAGATTCCCTGCTCTGATTGGCTCCCCATGGCCCACGTGATCCCAGGGACGCTGCAAACTACCTGCGCCCCTGGGATACACCGGCAGTTTGGAGAGGCCCAGCAACGGAACTCTGCGCCTCCCGGGAGCCCTCCGGTCCAAACGCAGATTTTTCCAAATTGCAGCCCTCTGCCTGCGGGGGGGGGGGCTGCGAACGGAATTTCTGGGCCATCGAGTTGTTGATATTAATAGAGCTTGAGTGTTCTGATCTGGGATTTATCCATCATTGAGACAGTAATGTTCTGAACAGTCCTCTCTCAACCTCTAGGCCCACAAAAGTCAAAACGAGCAAATCCGAAAAATCAACACCAATGAGACTGAGCTGACTGGGCTTTGGGGACTGGGTTGCCGGAGCTGGGGCTGTATTTGATCCATGGGCAGAAACCTGGACACCCCCTGTGCTGGGCCATCAGGGAAACAGTGACTGAGTGTTGAGACCCAGCTTTGACCAAAAACTGAAAGCAAAATTAGGTGTTTTCTAGCTGTAAAAATAGCATCTATAAGGTAGCACCCAACTGAAATTAACCATCGCGTGTTCTTGTTCAAATTGGGTTTGCAGCAGGTGGCTTTATCTTTTTATTTGGCTGATTGATTATTTCTAGAATTGTCATTTTTATTGGAATGCAAAAGTTCTTCCCCTTGCTTTACTTGGCATTTTTTGTATGCTATATCACATCCACATTTTGTGCTTTGTTTGATATTTGACTTTTATGTTTGGGAGGAAGTGATAAATTAAGTAGTGTGGGTTTTGTTTTAATGTAAAAGGCTTATTTGTGAGTTGGAGGGAAAAGTTCACATCTCCATTTCATAATTTGGTTTTGGCAATGATCTTAGAATTGTGTCAGACACCAAGAAAGATATGGATAGAGATGAAATTATAAAACGAGCATTTACGCACGTGAAATCTAATTAGTCTCGGTAACTGAAACTTGCAAATGTTAAGTCCCATGAACACGTAGACAAGATGACTTGTCAAACAATTGCCTGAAAAGTGAGAGAATGCTGTAAAGACACAGCAGCGTGGCCAACATATATAAAGAAAGGGACCGATTACTGTGTCGGATGTAGATCCTTTGTCAGTTGCTGTATATTTCCTGATTTCCGTTCTTTGGCAGTTATTTTTCATTTTAATTGGAAGGAAAATATTTAGTGCAGTACAGTATATGTAAACTAAAATGGTTGGGTAATTATCTTACTTTTATTTTTTAGCTCTGGAGAGTCTTGGGTTTTGCTCTTACATTAGTGAAGTAAAGGAAGTCTTGCAAGAGTGCAAAACAGTAGCACTAAAGAGGAGAAAAGCAAGCTCACGTCTAGAAAACCTCGGCATACCAGAAGAAGAATTACTGCGCCAACAACAGGAGCTATTTGCAAAAGTAAGTAGCGTACTTGGAAGTAAGTTGCACATGGCTGTACAGACCCATTAGATAGCTGTTATCATTTATAAAGACTTCTTATTGGTGCTACATTTTGGAAATCAGATTCTGCAGTTTCCATGGTAACGTATTGTTGTTAAAACTTTATAACGATAAATTTGTAGCAGAAGAACTACCATGAAGCATTATTGTAGTTGGTGTATTTTTAGGCACACTGTGCCTGAGCTGTTCCCACGCCCCTGACCCTCTCTTCAACTGTTGGGGGAGTGTCAGACTGAGGGAAGTGTTGAGTGAAGTTCCATAAAGGCAATTGCTTGAACCTCTACTGTTTCTAATTCACGCAAGTGAACAGGATGCTGTAACCAGTTGTAAGTTTGTCCAGTTTGCTGAGTACCAAGTAGGCAGAGCGGTAGGAATAAAGAGTGAAGTCAGTGACTGGTGTGGAGAATCCAATCAATTGTGTCATTTGACAGAAAAATGAAGTTTGATACAATTATGAAGTGTTACATATTGGGTGAAAAATGAGAGTGCCTTAATTCAATGTAATTTTTGCTTGCAAAAAGTTGAATTATCCAGTTATTCAAATTAAGTACATGGAATGGCACAGGAGCCTCTTTCTGCATGATTTCAATTTGAATTAAATAACTTCAAATTGAGTAGATTGTAGGAGTGGAATTAGTACAGACACTTTTGTGACTTGGGTGTTAAAGTAGGCTTGTCTCCTTCATTGTCTAGACATTGTGATCGAACAGTTAATAAAGCACAAATCAACAGAAGTTAAGCTCTGACTTAATAATGCCAGACCATTCCTGAGTACTTCAGGTTTTGTCACCACACTATGGAAAGGATGTACATGCATTGGACAGAAGAGCAACAAAATGATTCCAAATGTAAAGGTGGTGATCTGTGATAGTAGATTAGAGAAGCTGAAGCTCTACAATCTAGAGAGGAGGAAATAACCATGAGGTGTGTAAAATGCTACCTGGTATAAATAAAGGGCATCAAGTTAAATTCATGCAAAGTAAATTTAAAAACCATATTAGAATTTTTTTTTTTACTCCGAGCAATAAATGTTTGAAAACAATACATTAAAGTAGTTTGAAATGCAGTTGAATGCTAGGCTGGGAGTGTTGGGGTACTAGAGGAACGAGTTTGATGGGCTAAGTTACCTATTCTCGTACTTCACTGATTGTGTTCTCATTGGAGTGGCTGGGAGGATTGAACCTTGATTTTATTTTTCCTCCATTTCCTGTGGGGAAAATATCTAACCTGTGTTCTGTACCTTTCTCTGGCAACATGGTGAGATTGGAAGCTCCCCATGTAGGGACTTGTATCACAGACCTATCCAATATTACGGTGATTTTGTTCTGATCAGCCCCATTTTTACACAGTCTGTATCCTAGTAAATTAAGTTGTAATCTCTATTCTATTCTGATATGTTAGCTATTGGCTGGTAACACATGCTTGGCATGAAACCATTTCATGGCATCACTACGTGAGATCAGAGTTTTTATTTAGGTGTAGAATAGCCAGGGAAAGCTCCTTTGATCATCTTGGCCATACCAGTGAATGAATAAATACTACTGGAGTTGTTTCAGCAATTCACACAAACCCTCCTGTATATTCAGGACTTCACTAACTCTTACTTTTAATGGGTCATGTCATATGAATGAATCTCTAGCGCAGCTATTAACATTGTAAATGTAAAAAGAGCAATTTCTACCGAATCTGAACTGATATTAAAAAGTGAGATTGTTTGACCCGATATTAAAAAGTGAGATTGTTTGACCCGATATTAAAAAGTGAGATTGTTTGACCCCAGGAGTCCAGTTCCAAACTTTACACATGTGAACAAGTTCATTTAACTGAGTTTGGACTGCCCGGTGCTGCCATAGAGGAACAAAAGAATTGATGTATTGCTCTCATTTTGTTAACATGTGTAGTTGTCTTTTTAAACATAACATTGTTATTGGTGTGGGGGGGGGGGGGGGGGAGAATGTGGACAGCTCTCTGTACATTTCTCTTTCTAGTTTTTGGGAGAGAGAGCTGTGCTGATGCCAGGATAGACCCGCTGTCGAATTTGGTTGGGCTTACTGCATAAATGGACCTCGAACTGCTGCAAAACTCTGGGGATTTGTGCTGCTGTTCCCCTTTTTGATTTAGAATGCTTTGCTCTGGAAAATGGATGCTGAAAGATATTGGCGTAAAGAAATAATTATCTTTAATTTTACTTTTCTCATTAATTTCTGTACTCTCAGGGATAATCATACTGGAGAAAGGGAAATCTTATTCATTTTTTTTCTTCCCTCCCAACTCTGATTCTGCCCTTTCCAAATACACAACAATGCTGTATAAAAGCCCCTTTCATATGCTGTTTTTTTCATTAGTTCTATTAGTAATTAAAGTTTTCAAACCCCATTCTGTTTTGTAATTGAATTATACTTTTGATATTGAAAGAAATCACTGGCTTGTAAGAATGCAGTCCTCTGACGAAGGTGATTTGATTTTTATTACTGTAGTACTTTATTTTGGATGTGCCCTTTCTGTCATCACGCAGCCAAGATGCTCAAACCAGGTTGACCTGGGTGGGGTGGGGGGGGGGGTGAAAGGATGGGTTAGTAGAACAAGTGTTTTACACTGCTGTTCAAACACTTGTGTTTAGATTTTGTCAGTGTGAAAGGCACTGATACTGAGTTTTGCAGCTTGTACCCTCAAGTGAAGTTTTGTCTGCCTGTGTTGGTCCTTTTCGACCAGGCCCGGGATGGGTTGCCAATTTTCTGCTTGGATTTTTCCAACCTTGCTTCACTCCCATTACTGCTGAAACCCTCGTATGCAAGCTCATTGACTAAACGCTCCACTTGTTGTATTCCAGTTGCTAACTTACTTAAATTGCAACTTGTCTCAAACTCCGATGCCCTTGTCCAATTCTGTCCTGCTCTAATCACCTGTGACCGTGGCAGCCATCATTGGCTCCTGGCCCTAGTGTATCAAATTCAAAATCCATGTCCTTGTCTCCCTTCCCTCCATGGCTTTTCCTCTCCCTGTCTATGTAACCTCCTCCAGTTCTTGGTGCTAGAGTGTGCCCTCTGTTATTTTGATTCTGGCCTCCTTTGCACAACCAGGCCTCGCATATCCATTGAACCTACAGTTGCAGAATCTCACACTCTGGAGTATACTCCCTAACCTCTGCACCGTGCTATCTCTTTGAAAACTTAGCTCTTTGATCATACCTCCAGTCACCTTTTCTAACTGTTTCCCAGCAACATTTGGTGTCCTGTCTTCACCTGTGAACTGCTTTGGGAAGTTCTATTATGTTGAAGCTACTATATTAAAGTCGCTTAGAGGGCTAGGACAAGAACACAGAGTGGCTTAAAGAAATTATTCCTGATCTATTAGGATTACTTAATGAACTATTCAGGATTCTTATCCTACAAAAGATTTCTATTCTTCCTCCTTCACTCTTCTCCTCCCCCCCCCCCCCCCCCCCACCTCAGATCCTAGGTGGCCAACTCTGAAAGCATCAGTACTCATCAAAAGCAACATTCATTCGCTGGAGGAAGAGAGAACTCAGATTTGTATACGTCTGGATCGAAGTGACCCAGATGGTATAAAAACCAGGGCAGGTTTCTGAAAGCATAAAGCTCCAGTGTCAAATTTAGAGCCTGTAAACACTAATTTAAAGGAACCGTTTCTTTGGATCAGTCTGCGTTCTTGCCCTGCAGTTTCTACCGTAGAAAGTAATTTACTACTAAACAGAACTGAAGAGCAAGTTATATGCAGGTGTTTGTGTACATTATTGCTTTGATATATAAGCATGTTTTTTGTGATAAACCTAGTTTCCCATGTCTGGTTTAAGAGGTCTTGTCTTGCCACCCCAAGCTGCCCTTGCTCACTTCCTGCCATGTACTGAAGTCTGATCAACTGGATCACTGAAGGAGTATTATGCTGTGCTTCTGTCAGTCTGACTTCCGAAACCATTTGGCAGACTACCAGACCATGTTTCTGTGGCAAGCATTTACAGATGTCCTTATTTTTACAGGCCAGACAGCAGCAGGCAGAATTAGCCCAGCAGGAGTGGTTACAGATGCAGCAAGCAGCCCAGCAAGCCCAGTTAGCAGCATCAGCCACAACCAATCCAGTCAACAAAGCAGGATCGTCGCAAGATGAAGATGAAGAGGATGACGTGTAAACTTAACCAGCAAATTACTTGTACACAGATGTCCCTTTACTGCACATTAACAATGACTTGGCCTGTCTGCAACTTCCAGCTCCATTCACAACGTTGCAGGCCTGGCTACTGGCGTCGGAGGGTCATTGGTTAAGTCACAGCTGTCGTGAGTTTTCATGTATAACAACCAGTCACTTTTATTATACATAGAAGTGCACAGGATTGGAAGTTTTCAGAATAATATTTAATATGTACACAACAGGTGACCAGAATTGGGAGCAACAAATCAGTGCAGTACTTTAAAGCTCCACAGCCTGTTTCTTGTATCTTTCTGAAATTCAGTATTGTTACTGCTCATGAATCTGAGAATTAATGCTTCAGTTTGTGTAACCAGATGCTTCCCTACTGTTTAATACAGAAAGCAAATTTATTAAGTGGCTTATTTAAGTTTGCAATGAAATGTTTTTTAATGTATGACTTGTAACCAAGGGTAAAACTGACTTTAAAAAAAATCTTATTTAACCTGCCCATAGTTCATGTTCATTTTTTTTTTAAAGAAAGAGTCTGGCTGGGTTCACAGAATTTTAAAGAGTAACCTTATTAACTTTGATAAAACCATCAGCGGATCTATAGTAGGCTATTTGGTCTTAATTTTAGGTGGCACGTGTCCTTGCTTCATGGTTAGTTTTAACTCCTGTATGTAAAGTAAGATCTATTTCCAGAGGTCAGGGTTAAAAACAAAAAACATTTTTGTCAGCAGTTACAGTACCAAAGAGTGAATTCAACAGTGGGAAAATTGACAAATGAGCTGGGGTACTTGGCATCTATTAACTGCTACTTAAATGTTTGAACTGTTTTTGTACGGTAATGTTTCATGTTCTGTTAACTATTTTGGGATTGACGACAAAGTTCACCTTAATATATCTGTGGGAGATTGCCAGTGCGGAGCGTATGTTTTTAAAAAAACTGCATTGCGAAGTTGATTGTGCTGGTTAATACGTAACTCTTCCCTGGTGCTTATTGTTCTTACATTCTTCATGTGCTGTTTCTCTTAGCAATAAAAAGACAGGTTTTTATTTAAAAAAAAAGCCAAAAATACACTTTAATTTGGTGTCTATTTCAAAACTGTATTGTGTATAAGTTTACATTGAGCATTTCAACAAATGTCCAATTTCCTTTTGGAAATTTTAGCAGAAATTTGTATTTCTTAATTTTCCCCAATTCTAACTGCTACTCTATGTGCCATTGCCTAGCTGAAGTAGCAGGCAAATGACCAGCTCAATCCTAGCTATAAGGCATTCTGAGTGTGTGGACCAGGGTGACATGCCTCCAGATTTACTTTGTTTCTGGAAGTTAATTGAATGGGGAAACAAAGCAGTCCTGGGTCCCATCAAACAGCAGTTATGGTGCTAGTACATCAGTTGCATTGAGTTCTGCTTATTTTTATTTGTTTTGCAAGAAGTACCGTCATGTTACTGTAGGTAATATATCAAGTTTCATCAAGCTCCAAGGCAGAATCTTGGCACTCCTGCCATGATTTGTAACAGAATTTTGGATGTTTATTGATATTTGACCATTTCTTTGTGTTTAACCCATACTTATGTTAGGAGATTTAAATGGTAATACTCTTATCTGGAGAATATCCTTAGTGCGAAAGTGTAATAAGAAACTGAAATCTTCTAAATACATCCAATAGCTTTGCATTGCCCTTTTTGATATTTTGTGTATTTACAACAACTGAACTTAAAGTAATAATAGCACAGCTACTGGTCCCATTGCCTTCAACAAAAGGTGTCCCCCAACACACATTATTGGATGAATTGTATGGGGAAATTCAATGTTGCAAGTTAAACGATTACATGCAGGTAGGTGACGGTTGGTTTACTGTACCAGTGTGTATATATCGTTTTAAATGTGGCAAACATTGCTTTATTTATAAGGGGATGAGAGCGATTTGCTTTTTCAGCATCATTGTCCAAAAGCCATAAATCGTATTGCGCTGCTCTTGAGGCTGCATTTTGTAATAAAATCATAACATGTCTACTTTGGCTATAATTGAACCTGTGTCATTATCCACTGTACCGTTTGCTCCTAGTAAGCAGGACCATTATATGAAATGCAGTGATGAGGGGGTAATGGTTTCCACTTGAAGCATATAAAGTGGAAAGCCAAACCTTGTGAAGACTACTGCCTATATTCCAACATAGGTTGCTAACAAATTGATTCTGAACTGGCTATTTTTCTTAGTCTATGAATAGGTGGACAAATCAATTAAATAATTCTCTGCATGGTCTTAATGTCCTTGAGAGGTGGACTGGATCATCTGATTTCATGTCCTTGATCAATTTAGCTAATTTTGATCAAAAGAGACTTTATTCCTGTGGAGCATGTCCATTTGCCATCTTGGGATATGCTGGTTTTCCCCGTTGTAAAGGACTTATCTGATATTTTGGAGCCAGGAATCGTCAGATCTCCAGAGGCTAAGGATGCATCTTTTTGTCATTGTTTCCCTGGGAGCACCCAAGGAGGCTGAGCAGCATCTGAAAATAATAATTCTCATGTGGTCTAGTGAACCAAAACAGTGCTCCCTTGGAACAAGTCCAAAATATTTATGGTACAGAATCTAGCATAATGATTGAAACTATGTTCATGTACACCTAGTGTTCCAGTGATATTGTAGATTTCTACTGCCCCCTCCCCAAATCACAATGGCACTTACACCAAATGCATGAGCTGAGATCATTTCATTCAGTCCAGACCTGGGATCTTCCAGGTCTGTGTGCTTCAGATCCATGTATGCAGTCATTTTACATGCTGAGCCATGAGGCAGCCACTACATAATGGTTACAGTAGGATTATGATGTGAAAAGTGTCATTGAATGCATCAAAAATGAAGTATTGTGTTTGTTGGTAATGGAAGCAGCCATGCTTAGTAATATTGTCCTCTGAATTGTGCAAATCAGACTACATTACCTTTTCTCTAAAAAGCTCCAACACACAGGATCCTTTTTGCAATTAGACTAACATAGGCCAGTCTTCCTGAAATTTGAAACGGGAATATTAAAGTCCTCAGGCAGTGTTAGGGGAGTCTTGAGAATTTACATAATCTCTGCTTGAGAACTCTCTCTTGGCAGCAGATCCATGCAGTACAAGGATTACACGTCACATCACATCAACAGGAAGTTCAACATTTGGAAAGTAAAAAAATTAATATTGAGCAAGAACACAAAAATGTGATTAGAATAGATAACTTAAAATGTGGAGCTACCATCGGCACAAGCACGACGGGCTAAATGGTGACATTTTGTGTTGAAGTTTGCATGATATAATTCTAAACGGCTTAAAGGTTTGCAAGGCGGATTATGAAGATTGACAACGTTGCGGACTCGAGTGAGAGACTTCACTGTTGAAGGTGAATAAAAATTGTCTTGACCTTGCAACTGGTATCTTGGCTTGTGCCCATAATCCTCGGGTATATTGGGGAGTGATTGGGACCATTCCATGAAAGGTAGTCGTCTTGGTGACCCAGATCCAATTAAACTTCCTTTGTTGTTTAACTTGTACTTGCACTTGTATAGCGGCTTTCATGTCCTCAGGACATCCCAAGATGCTTCACAGCCAATGAGTTACTTTTGAAGTGTAGTCATTGTAAGATAGGCAGATGTGGTAACCAATTTGCAGATCGAAATGTTTCAGAAACGCCAAGGACATAAGTAACCAAATAATCTGCTTTTGGTGGTGGTGGTGGTGGTTATTGAGGGAGCAATTTTGGCCAGGACCACAGGAGAGCTCCCCTGCTCATCTTTGGATAATACCAAGGGATATTTTATGTCCAACGCATTAGGAAGACTGGGCCTCAGTTTAACGTTTCATCTGAAAGTCAACACCTCTGACAGTGGATTACTGCCTCACAACTGCACTGAAGAGTCAGCCTAATTATGTGCTCAACTCTGGGGTGGGACTTGAACCCATGACCACCTGACCCAGTGTTGAGCTTGCTACTACCAAGCCATGACTGACACCTTAACATTTAAAAGACTCGCATGTGGAACATTATAGCCCGGATTTTGAAGCCACAAGAAAGCTGCCCACAAAGATCTAGTGATCGCTGTGGCATCGATTTCACCTTGACATTAATTTAATTCTGGTACCATTTGTAGGGGATCTCCAGTGGCCAGCAACAGTGATGTCATCAAGCTGGCTAAGCAGCCAATCACATTGAAGAATTCTCGGACAGCAAACCCAGAAGTAAAATGCACTGATTTTCCTTCACTTAATCATTTTACAGAGAGCAAAATAAAGATTGGGACATACAGGATTAAGGTAGAAGCTGAAATATCATAAATTAAAAAAAATTAAAACCCATGGAATTCTATAATGGAAAAATTTAATATTCCACAAATATAAAATTAGTTTTTCAGGGCCAGAAAACTGTTGTTCAGTAATTATGACTCAGTATGCCACTAAAAATCCAGTTACACCTGATTCAGCAAGGCTTAACTTTTTTGAGGGTTTTTAACAGCAATATTCCAGTGTAAAAGGGGAAGTTTTCGTCAGTTCATTGATTTCAATTGATTGCCGGCTGCGGGGAGTTCAATAGCGCGGAGCAGGGAATGACTGACAGCAACTTCTGGATTTCCACATTTAACTACATATGTGCGGATGCCAGAAGTTACTGTCAGTTTCACAGTTGTAATGACGACGAGTGCTGACAGTTTCACCGTCATTACAACCGCAATTTCTGGGCCTATGCAATGCCTTGTTTAGTTTCAAGTAAATTTTTGACTGGGTAACCTTCAATTTTTAGTTTAGTAACTTCCAGCAGGTAGAGAGGCATGACCTATTGCTTCCAAATCCCTATTGCTTCTGTGGCCTTTAGCAAAGCATCATGTAACATGCTCTGAAGCTTTTTTCCCCCACCAAAGTTATTCATTAAAATTGATCTATAATATTCAGATTCACATCTCATTAAACTATTTGATCATGTGCAGTTCCTGTATTTATGGATCTTCCTGCTACTTAATACCAAGTTGCCAGTGTTACTAAGCAACTTTTTTTTAATAGTAAATAATTAAATAATTACCAGACATGAGCACAAGTGTGAACTTTGTATGCACCTTTCTATTGTTTAAACATCTACTTGAGGCTATGGTGCTCTGCTATGCTGTAAGCAAGCTATTTAAAGGTGCAATATTGCATTTTTAATTCTCTGCTTCAAAATTTGCTAAAAAAAAATTAAAGATACCATTCACTTCCCTTTTATAGTGTGTAGAACCTGCTTTTGTGCAAATTGGATCTTGATGCTTATTTATAATTATAATCCAGAGAGTTACATTTACATGACCAATAACTCAAGATACTGATTCAATGTTTATTTAGCAGACATATGTTAAGTTTTAAAAGTATTCAACATCTATTGTTTGGTTTCATAGTCTAAGGATCTTTTCATGTTGGCTTTGTAATGCAGTGATAACATTACTAATCGCTGTAGTTCATATGTATTGGTTGCAAGAATATAATTGCTTTGGAACAGCGTTAAGAGTTATGATGAGCAAATGAGTTCTATAGACTCTTGACATCATTCTTAAGATAGATGCAACTATTTCTACAAGTGTGTAGATGATCACTTTTTTTCAAGATTCTGCTAATGGGCCAAAAATACTTATTTTATACATTTTTTTAAAAAGGTGACAAATGCTTGGATGTTCTATTAGGTTATTGAACAAAAACATGCATGTTTCCAAATTTAATTAATTTCTGATTGGCCTTGTGCGATAACTCCTGCAGGTGATCTGTATTCTGTGATTCCTCTGCTGGGAAGTGTGTCTTAAGTTTGAATATTCTTGATGCGCTTTACAGTCAAACATCCTCCTGACACTTGAGTGAGATACCAGAGGGCTGCCTGCACCTGTGAAATTATACCCCAGCAACAAATTGCACCTGTAGAAGAGAAGAAACTCTGGAGGAGGTGGAACAAGATTAAGATTTTAGAAAGTGTTTTTCTTGAAACCAAAATGTTATACCTTTTTAGTTTGCAGAAGTGGTGGAGAGAAGAAGAGGGGGAGACTGGAGACTGATCCCTGATTTCTGGTAGCAAGTATGTATTTATGTCCCTCAGCAGGTTAGTGGGTTGATTGGTAAATGGTTAAGTACTTCTATTCCCCGAGTGGTGTAGAACTGAACACATTTGCAAGCAATACAGTTGTGATGAAGAAATGTACCCACACTCCCTCGACGTAGAAAGCATCAGCTTAGAATTAAATTTTTGATAAAACAATTTTTTATCAACCAATGCACCGAATTCACAATTAAGCCTCATACTACAACAAATGATTAATTACAGTATTTAATAGTGTCATTCCTTCAGCTGATTCCAATGCTTTTCTCACTTATTAGACTGCAGCTGTTAATTCTTAAGCACTGTCCCCTCTTTCAAAACCAATGTCATCACCTCCCTCTTCAAAAAAACCCACCCTTATTCCCTTTGTCCTTGCAAACTCCCATCCCTTTTCTGAACTTCCTTTCCTCTCCATGGTCCTTAAATCTGTTGTTGTTTCCAAATTGCATTCATCTCTCCTGCAACTCTCTGTTTGAATCTCTTCTATCAGATTTCCAACCCTAAGCAGCTCTAACCAAAGTCACAAACAACATTCTCTTTGACTATGGTGCATTATCTCTCCTCAATCTCTGCAACCTTTGACATGGTTGTCCATACCATCCTCCTGCAGCATGTTTCCTTCATTGTCCGGTTTGGTCGGACTACCTTTGTTTGGTTACACTCTTAGTTATCCAATTATAGCCAGAGCATTGCCAGCAATGGCTTCTCTTCCAGCTCTCTCTCTGTTACCCTTGGAGTCCCCCTTGGAACTATTCTTGGCCCCTGCTCTTTTTATATGCTACCTCTTGGCAGCATCATCTGTATACATGGAGTTGGCTTCCACATATACACTGATGATACCCAGCCCTTCTTGATCCCTTAATTCCCCTATGTTGTCTGACATCCAGTCTTGAATGAGCCACAATTTCGTCCAGGTAATCGTAAACCATTATTTTTGGGCACTAGCGCAAATGATGTACCCTTGCCAATGATTCCAGCCCCATCCCTGGCCATTGTCTCGGGCTGAATTAGACTGTTAGCAATTTTGCCATCTCAAGCTGAACTCTCGCCCCCCATGTCCTCTCCATCACAGACTGCCTATTTCCACCTGCATAACATTGTCTGCCTCCATTGCTCCCTCGGGGTCTCTGCACACTGAAACCCTCATCCATGCCTTTGTCACCTTCAGACTCCTCTATTCTAATGCTCCCCTGCTGGCCTCCCTTCGTCCACCCTCTGTGAGCTTCAGCTCATTCAAAATTCTGCTGCCCATATCCTATCCTGCACCAATTCCAACTCTCCCATCGCCCCTGTCCTTGCTGACCTACAATGGCTACTGGTCCCTCAATATTAAAATTCTCATCCTTGTGTTCAAATCCCTTCATGGCCTTGCCCATCCCAATCTCCGTAACCTCTTACAGCCCTCCAACCATTGTTTTCCTTTAACTTCTGGACTCTTGTGCATCTCCCATTTCCTTCACAGCACCATCGGTGTCCGTGCCTTTTAGGGCTGGAGGAGGTAACGGATGGGGGGGCGGGGCGAGAAAGGAATTTGAACATGAGGATGATAATTTTTGAGGTGTTATCGGACCGGGAGCCATTGTAGGTCAGTGAGCACAGGGCTGATGGGAGAGTTGGAATTGGTGCGGGATAGGATCTGGGCAGCAGAATTTTGAATGAGCTGAAGTTTTGGGTGGGTGGATGAAGGGAGGCCAGCAGGAGAGCGTTAGAATAGAGGAGTCTGAATTAGGACACAGGCAGCAGAATTTTGGATGAGCTCAAGTTTATGGAGGGAGGAAGATGAGAGGCTGGCCGGGAAAGTATTGGATTATTCGAGTCTGAAGGTAACAAAAGCATGGATGAAGGTTTCAGCAGCAGGTGAGCTGAGGCAGGAGCAGAAATGGCAGTTAAAGTTGGAAGTAGGCGGCCTTTGTGATGGAGAAGTTGTGGGGTCAGAAGTTCAGCTCCAGGTCAAATAGGATACTGAGGTTGCAAACAGTCTGGCTCAGCTTGAGACTGGCTGGGAAGGGGGTTGGAATCGGTGGTGAGGGAACATTGTTTGTGGCGGGGACCAAAGAGAAAGGCATCGGTCTTCCCAGTGTGTATTTGGAGGAAATATCGGCTCATCCAGGACTGGATGTTGGACAAGCAGGCTGAAAACACATTAGGAGTTGAGAGAGGGGGTGGTAAAGTGGAGCTGATTGTCGTCGGTGTATAGTGTACAAATGATGTCACCGAGGGGCAGCATGTAGATGAGAAATGGGAGGGGGCCAAGGATAGATCCTTGGGGAACTAAAGAGGTAAAAGAAAGAGAGAACGAACATATAATGCCTTTCCCGACCTCTGGGTGTCCCAAAGTGCTTTACAGCCAACGAAGCACTTTTGAAGTGTAGTCACTGTTGTAATTTAGGAAACACAGCAGCCAATTTGCGCACAGCAAGGTCCCACAAACAGTAATGTGATAATGACCTGATAATCTGTTTTTAGTGATGCTGGTTGAGGAGCATTGGCCAGGACACCAGCAAGAACTCCCCTGCTTTTCTTCCAATAGTGCCATGGGATCTTTTACATCCACCCGAGGAGGGCAGACAGAGCCTCGGTTTAACATCTCATAATGGTGCGGGAAGAGAAGCCGTTGCAGGAGATTCTTTGGCTATGACTGGATAGCCAAGAGTGGAGCCAGGTGAGAGCAGTCCCACTCAGCTGGACAACAGAAGAGAGGGGGGAGGATGGTGTAGTCAACCATGTCAAAGACTGTAGACTGGTCAAGAGGACGAACAGGAATAGCACAGAATAGTCACAGATGATGTCATTTGTGACTTTTATTAGAGCTGTTTCAGTGCTGTGGCAGGGGTGGAAACCTAATTGGAGAGGTTCGAACATGGAGTTGTGGGAAAGGTGGATACCGATTTGGGAGGCGACAATATGTTAAGGACTTTGGAGAGAGTAAAGGGTGCTTGGAGATGGGGCGGTAGTTTGCAAGGACAGGGGTTGAGGGTGGATTTTTTTTAAGGAGGGGGCTGATGAGATTTGAAAGGGAGGGGGGATGGTACCTGAGTAGAAGAAACGGTTTACAAGATCAGCTAGCATGGGGGCAAGGAAGGGAAGTTATGGTGGTTAGCAGTTTAGTGGGAATAGGGTCGAGAGAGCAGGATGTGGATCTTATAGATAATATTAGCCCAGAAGGAAGGTTAGCTAGGCATTGTTTGGAAAAAAAAAGGATGATCCATAGTTCACTTTGTGATGTGGACAGGCCTGTCAACATAATTAAAGGGCTAATTATTGAACCAAACTTTTCAGTGTATATGTCCAAGTTTGCTGATGATACAAAGCTGGGTGGGAATGTAAGTTGTGAGGTGGATGCAAAGAGACTTCAAGCTAAGTGAGTGGACAAGAACATGGCAAATGGAATATAATGTGGAGAAATGTGTAGTTATCTGCTTTGGTAGGAAAAATAGAAAAGCAGAGTATTTTTTAAATGGTGAGAGATTGGGAAATGTTGGTGTTCAGAGGGACCTGGGTGTCCTTGTACACGAATCACTGAAAGTTAACATGCAGGTACAGCAAGCAATTAGGAAAGCAAATGGTATGTTGGCCTTTATTACAAGAGGATTTGAGTATAAGAGTAAAGATGTCTTACTGCAATTATATATGGCCCTGGTGAGACCACACCAGGAGTATTGTGTACTGTTTTGGTCTCCTTAACTAAAGAAGGATATACTTGCCATAGAGGGAGTGCAACAAAGGTTCACCAGACTGATTCCTGGGATGGGTGGGATTGTCCTATGAGGAGAGATTGAGTAGACTAGGCCTATATTCTCTGGAGTTTAGAAGAATGAGAGGTGATCTCATTGAAACATACAAATTTCTTACAGGGCTTGACAGGGTAGATGCAGGGAGGATGTTTCCCCTGGCTGGGGAGTCTAGAACTAGGGGTCACAGTCTCAGAATAAGGGGTCGGCCATTTAGGACTGAGATGAGAAGAAATTTCTTCACTCGGAGGGTGGTGAATCCTTGGAATTCTCTACCCCAGAGGGCTGTAGAGGCTCAGTTGTTGAGTATATTCAAGACAGAGATCGATAGATTTTTGGATATTAAGGGAATCAAGGGATATGGGGATAGTGCAGGAAAGTGGAGATGAGTTAGAAGATCAGCCATGATCTTATTGAATGGTGGAGCAGGCTCGAAGGGCCAAATGGCCTACTCCTGCTCCTATTTCTTGTGTTCTTATGTATTAAGTTATGGGAAAACTGTTATTTGCTTGCTGGTACCCCAATGCAATTTCTCCCAAGCAACCAAATTCATGAGATTAATCTGTCCTCCGTGTGGTTGCCTTCAGCTGTGCTACTTAACATTACAAACACAGCACAGAAAGATCTTTTGTCATGGATGCTGTCTTCTCCCATTCATGCATTACAACAGTGATTATACTTCAAAAGTACTTCATTGGCCAGTTCTGACGAAGGGTCATCGACCTGAAACGTTAACTCTGTTTCTCTCTCCACAGATGCTGCCTGACCTGCTGAGTATTTCCAGCATTTTCTGTTTTTATTTCATTGGCTGTAAAGCGCTTTGGGACGTCCTGAGGTCGTGAAAGGCGCTATATAAATGCAAGTGTTTTTCTTTTGAGTACCATTCTTTATTGACACAACACATTCTTTTGTCACTTTTTTTTATTTTTAAATATTCTAATTTTGTTAAGTATCTTTAAGTATTATATCCTTATAAATTTACAGGCAAATCCTATACTTCTTCCTGTTATGTACAAATATATATTCAATCTTCGCACCTTTGCACATAAGCGTTGACAAAATAACAGCACTTAGCATGTTAATATTCTCTCTAAAAAGGAAAGCTCCTTTAACTGTCTATTAATGCTTTCTTTGTTGGTGAATTTCTAAAATTGAGTTAATCTTTTACTCGCTGTTAATGCATCTGTTAAGGCCTCTTTTGTTATTTAATTCAAAAAACTCATTGTTATTGCTGCTGTTGTTGCTGAGTTCCTAAACTCAACAGTTAATCTTTTACTCATTGTAAACGCTTCTTTTGTTACTGGATCTCTCAAATTCACTGTTAATCTCTCATGCTCAATGCCAATCCTCTATCAACCCTTTGTTAAAACCAATGAACTTCAGAGCAGCTCCTGAATTTTAGTGTTATAGCTGAAAATAGCTTTCCAAGCGAAATTTCTCATCATTTGAATAAATATAACATTAAATATATATTTTAAAATATTTTCCTGAATATTGGCAGTTGAGGCCAATTCATTAAATCTATTCAAGAAGGAGTTAGGTATATTTCATAAGGCTAAAGGGATCAGAGGATATGGGGAGAAAGCAGGGACAGGGTACTGAATTTGGATGATCAGCCATGATCACATTGAATGGCGGAGCAGGCTCGAGGGGCCGAATGGCCTACTCCTCCTATCTTCTATGTTTTCATCTGCTAAGCAGAGCTGCCAGTGCCAGCTTGTCTCTCATGACCAGGTCAGTAACATTCTTCTAGGTGAATGTTTCTAATTTCCTCCGGTATTTCAGACAGCTGTATGAAAGGAATTAACATCTTGTGATGAGCATATATGAACAGGTCAGGTCATTCAACCAACCCATCATTTAGGTCTTCTTAAGGAACTGCATTGTCAATGTTTTCATCTTCATCTCTTATCCTAACCACACATCATTCAACCATCCACTGAATTGGGGATCTATCCATTTCCCCCTTGAATACTTCAAATGAAAAAGTATTGTGAATATTATATAAATGATTTGTGCTAGGTAACGATCTTGGCATAAATTAACATTGTGTGTAGAATAGTTGTACAGCTCAAAGCTTCTTAAGATTATAACCACTGGGTATCCTGTCATGGTTCTAGCAGCCACCTTCTTTATCCCTTTAGTTGTTTAAAAACTTGTCACTTTTTCAGTCAGGACATGATTAGCTCCCTTACCCTTTCAGCATAGTTCAATTATCGTAAACCCAGAAGTACTTCATTGCCGTACTATAAAAACTTATTAATTGCCTCTAATCTTTTTTGTAAAAGTGAACGCCACTGGCTACAGTTCTCCACATCTGGTCCCGCTGCTGTTTTGTAGTGTGCAATTATCGTCGTCCTGGATTTATATTATACATATCTGTCTACATACACAATTTGTCTTTGCAATCACTGCCGTATAATGTGATGAAACTTTCAATAATTTGTCAACTATCACAGTCACTAAGATTTGTTTTCCTAATCTACGTTGTACCCATGTTTTTATTGCCATTATGCATTGTTATACTTCGCAATTTTATTTTCTCTCGCCTTTCCTAAAAGTACTAACTCACGGTAGATGTGGCAAAATGGATTTTTCTTGTGTTCAATTTTTCAACTTGGTTTTTCTACTGCTAGATTCAACGTGTAAGGGATTAACTCCCAAGGCTGCATGCAATATCTTTTTTTAATAGTAATAAATAGCAATTCACAGAGTGCCCATCTTAGTCATAGGAACAGGAGGATGCCATTCAGCCCCTCGAGCCTGCTCTGCCATTCAATGAGATTATGGCTAATCTGTGACCTAACTCCATATACCTGCCTTTGGCCCATATCTCTTAATACCTTTGGTTAACAGAAAGCTATCAATATCCGATTTAAAATGAATTTATCCAGTATCAATTGCCATTTGTGGAAGAGAGTTCCAAACTTCTACCACCCTTTGTGTGTAGAAGTGTTTCCTAATTTCACTCCTGAAATGTTTGGCTCTAATTTTTAGACATTGCCCCCAAGTCCTAGAATCCCCAAACCAGCGGAAATAGTTTCTCTCTATCTACCCTATCTTTTCCCCTTTAATATCTTGAAAACTTCGATCAGATCACCCCTTAACCTTCTAAATTCTAGGGAATACAACCCTAATTTGTGTAATCTCTCCTCGTAACTTAATTCTTGAAGTCCGGGTATCATTCTGGTAAACCTACGCTGCACTCCCTCCAAGGCCAATATATCCTTCCTAAAGTGTGGTGCCCAGAACTGTTCACAGTACTCCAGGTGTGGTCTAACCAGGGCTTTGTATAGCTGCAGCATGACTTCTGCCCCCTTGTATTCTAGTCCTCTACATAAAAAGGCCAGCATTCCATTAGCCTTTTTGATTATTTCTGTACCTGTTCATGACATTTTAATGATCTATGTACCTGGATCCCTAGTCTCTTTGGACCTCCACTGTTTTTAGCCTTTCACCATTTAGAAAGTATCCTGTTCTATCCTTTTTTTAGGTCCAAAGTGGATGACCTCACATTTGCCGATATTGAAATCCATTTGCCAGTTTTGCCCAGTCACTTAATCTATCAATATCCCTTTGTAATTTTATGCTTCCATCTACACTGCCTACAATTCCACCTATCTTTGTGTCGTTGGCAAATTTGGATATATGACTTTCTATGCCATCATCTAAGTCGTTAATAAATACTGTGAATAGTTGAGGCCCCAACACACATCCCTGCGGGACACCACTAGTCACCTCCTGCCAATTTGAATACCTACCCATTATCCCTACTGCCTGTCTCCTGCCACTCAGCCAATTTCCTAACCAAGTCAATAATTTGCCCTCAATTCTGTAGGCTTCTACCTTAGTTTAAAGTCTCTTATGTGGAACTTTATCAAATGCCTTCTGGAAGTCCATATAAATAATATCCATAGACATTCCCCTGTCCACTACTTTAGTCACCTCTTCAAAAAAATTCAATCAGGTTTGTCAGGCATGACCTACCTTTCACAAATCCATGCTGGCTCTCTCTGATCAACTGAAAATTTTCAAGGTGTTCAGTCACCCTATCCTTAATTATAGATTCTAGCAATTTCCCGCCAACCGATGTTGGGCTAACTGGTCTATAATTCCCTGGTTTCCCCCTCTCGCCATTTTTAAATAGCAGTTTCTGACTTTTGCAGTCAGCAACCAAAAGGCTGTCTGTACTTTAAAGCCTGAGCCAGCTTAGCTTCAATGAAAAGTTAAGCAAGTGCAAGTGGCCTTCTGTTATAGATGAAGCAAAGTAATTTAGAAATATTATGAATAGAAGGTCACATGATAGATTCCTGAAGTGTTCATTTGGTGAAAACTGCTGAATTAGAAATACTTCCATTTCAAATGCACCTGATGGCTCAGCAAGCTCATCCACTGAATAGCTGAGTTATATAGAGCAGGAAAATGACCAGATTTGATTAACTGGCCTGTGCTGAGTTAACTAATTTTGCACCCCTGGGTTAAGGAAAGAAAATCAGCCAGGATCCCCACTTCTGATTGCTAGCAAATGACCCCTCTGCTGGACATGTATATCGAGATTTTGCAGGAGTTGTAGGAGATCCTCAGGGCACTGTCCTAAGCCCAATCATCTTCAGCTGCTTCATCAATGACCTTCCCTCCATCATAAAGTCAGAAGTGGGGATGTTCTCTGACTGCACAGTGTTCAGTTCCATTTTCAATTTCAATTTCAATTTTATTGGTCACATAACTAAATACAAGAAGTGTAATCTAGTCAGTGAAATGCTTTTTTCTTGACGAGCCGAGAGCACCAAGCAGCGAGAACACTGAGCTGCCTGGTACGCACAGAGCTCGCAAGGACGGCAGCCATCTTCATCGGCGCCATCACAAAAAAACACATACCGACATATACACGCATACATACTTTATAAATATAAATAAAGCAGACATAAAATAAAGACATAAAAAGATAGCACATAAAATGAACAAGCAATAATGTAAAAAAAAAAAGTAATTTCTACAGTAATTACATTGATATTTCTACCCAGGCTTCTAGAATAATCTCTGGTTACAGGGTGGCCGCACTGGGAGAGCATCGTGAGGAACTCACAACTTATAATTAAATAAATTTAATTAATTAAATTAAATAAATAAAGTGCCCCCTCAGTCTTTATCGATGTTTCCATCTTGGTCTCTCTCGATGTTTCCCCTCTCTCTCGATGTTTCCTCTGTCTTTCTTGATGTTTCCGCTCAGTTTTTCTCGATGTTTCCCCTCGGTTTCTTCCACACACCTGGCCTGCACATTACTCCTGGCTGTCCAACTTGGCGTCCTGGTAACCGGGTTCCGCTCCAGCTCTCATCCTTCAAACTGTCTCTCCAGCTCTCGACCTTCAAACTGCCTCTCCAGCTCTCGACCTTCAAACTGTCTCTCCAGCTCTCGACCTTCAAACTCCTCAGATAATGAAGCAGCCTATGCCTGCATAAAGCAAGACCTGGATATCATTCTGGCTTGGGCTGATAAGTGGCAAGTAACATTTGCACCACACAAGTGCCAGGCAATGGCTATCTCCAACAAGAGAGCATCTAACCACCGCCCCTTAACATTCAACAGCATTACCATCGCTGATTCCCCGAACATCAACATCCTGGGGGTCACTATTGACCAGAAACTTAACTGGACCAGCCACATAAATACTGTGGCTACAAGAGCAGGTCAGAGGCTGGGTATTCTGTGGCGAGTGTCTCGCCTCCTGATTCCCCAAAGCCTTTCCACCATCTATAAGGCACAAGTCAGGAGTGTGATGGAATACTCTCCACTTGCCTGGATGAGTGCAGCTCCAACAACACTCAAGAAGCGCGACACCATCCAGGACAAAACAGTCCACTTGATTGGCACCCCGTCCACCACCTTAAACATTCACTCCCTCCACCACTGGCGCACCGTGGCTGCAGTGTGTACCATCTACAAGATGTATTGCAGTAACTTGCCAAGGCTTCTTCGACAGCACCTCCTAAACCCACAACCTCTACCACCTAGAAGGACAAGGGCAGCAGGCGCATGGGAACATCACCTCCAAGTTACACACTATCCTGACTTGGAAATATATCGCCATTCCTTTATCGTCGCTGGGTCAAAATCCTGGAACTCCCTCCCCAACAGCACTGTGGTAGTACCTTCACCACGCGAATTGCAGTAGTTCAAGAAGGCGGCTCACCACTACCTTCTCGAGGGCAATTAGGGATGGGCAATAAATGCTGGCCTTGCCAGCAATGCCCACATCCCAGGAATGAAGACAAAAAAAAATGTATATGGGGATTTTGGGTGGGAACAGGATTGGGTTTGGTTGTTATACCCCATGCTCAAAGTCTGCTGACATTAACCATCGATGCTGGTATGTGAATAATGGTCACTTGTGTGAGATGCTGAGGGGCAACTGGTATGTGTGAAATCATAGCAAGATGTTGGCTTCAGGAAGAAAATGGAGAGGAGGCAATTGGTGAGAGAAGAAATAGCTTCAGTTGATCATCGTCCTCATATCTTTCCAATTTGTAACTTCTTGCTTGATCCCAAGTCTATTCACTTTGGCCAAATATTTGTTCTGAGGAATCTTCTGAATGTTATCAAAGTTAAAATGTATTTAATCCATGTTAGCTTGGATCTACTCTTTGTGCTTGAATGAAGTGTGAATGGCATAATGGATCAGTACAGTCATTTTACCTCTCCGATCTGGGTTCAATTCTGGTGTTACTCTTAATGGCAGCAGTAGGAGTCCAATGTAAAATGAGTTTGGGTCAGTTCCTATTGGGCATCACAAAACAAAACTGCTCACATTTCAGCACCACTTGGCGCTCAGAATTGACAAAGCACCACACTGGAGCAATAGGCATATTTTCAGGCTTGAGTTTGGGTGTATTGTTGGGGCAGGGTAGAAAGGTCTTTGTATGCCTTACCCTGCAGCATGTGATGGGTAGGAGAACAAAAGATTCTGCCACAGGACCCAATACTTCATTTTTTTTAGGTATTCTTGGATGCATTTCATCTGGCCCTGTGACCTCATGAATATTTAAAACCACCAGCTGTTTATTGACAATTTAATTATTAGCTTCTATTTTCTCTGAGCTTTGGTGCTACCGACTACCCAGTCTTAACAGTGCCAACAATCAGTTACTGGCTCTTTCCAGTAAATGGCAAATGTCCACTTCAACGATTGTGTGTGTTGATTTTGCACGTGTAGCAATAAAAATGGAGTGGTGCTAGGAACCTAAGATTAGTCAACTGCTCATCATATGTGTTGATCAAAGCCTATATTTGTCCTTAACAATGTAAGGCATTACATATACTGTTTCAATTTGAAACCGTTGTAGAATAAAAACAAATTTCAACGCACTTGGACACTTGCATCTTCCTAAACCAATAATCAGTATAAAATTTAGGGTTTTGCTATACTCGAGCATGCTTGTACTTTCCACTAGGTGGCCACCATGTTTTCTTATTGAAGATGTACTCTTTGTATAGCGTGTGAACAGGCCTTGTAACTAAATAGTTTCTAGTATGGACCAAATAGGCTGAAAATATAATATGTGAAACAGTGAGAGAATTCATGGTAATTCATGTGAAAGTGATACGTTATGCAGAAAGATCCAGTGTCTGTAGAATTAATACACCTGTATCAAATCAATGAAAATACAATCACCTGCCACAAAAATACTTTACTTTTAGCATTCATGTTGCATTCAAAGTATAATTTATATGTTAATGCCACAATCTTAATTCTGTCAAATATTTTTTACATAAACAGGAAAAAGTAAGCAGTACAAAAACTCTGCATTAAGTGAGCTTGTTTTATTTTAACCTTCTCTACTGAAAGCATTGATTCATCCGGGGGACAATTCTACTGCCACTGGCCAGTTGCTGGTACCTCACCCTCGTGGCTATTTTGCAAGTCTAAATAGTGAGCATCAACAAACTATTCGAGCACAATGGGCATCACAGCCAAGCTCAATCTGCCCATACACACTTTCTAGCAGGAGTGACTGGATAGCAATCAATAGTGGGAACATTGGTTGATTTTCTTTTTCTCTCTCTCCACATCCTAGCTCTTGGGTGCTGAGGCCAGCTGCAGCATCCTTGTCACTTCAACTCCACCTTCTGTTCCCACTCTGACCTTTCTGTCTTTGGTCTCCTACACTGTTCCAACTAGGCTCCAAACAGATGCCAGGCATTGTATCTAATCTGTGCCCTGTATGCCCTCTCTTCTACTACCCTCTGGTCTGGACATTGACTTTAGGAACTTCAAGCCTTTTATTTTATTTTTTTCTATCTTTCACTTCATTCAACTTCATTTTGGAGGATGTCTTTTGTGCATCTTTCCTGTGCCTTTTCACAGCCTTGCTTAGCTATTTTCACAGCCTTTTAGTGCTATTTCATTGCCTCATTGAGATGGTTTTTGTACATCCACTGTCTTTGGTCCCCGTCATAAACTCCGTTCTATAGCCGCTGACTCCATCCTTCTCCCTGGCAACTGTCTGAAGCTGAACCAGACTGTTTGCAACCTTGGTGTCCGATTTGACTCGGAGATGAGTTTCCGACCACATATCTGCGCCATCACCAAGACCATCTACTTCCACTTCCCTAACATCACCCAGCCCTGACCTGCCTCATCCATGCCTTTGTTAACTCTAAACTTCACTATTCCAATGCTCTCCTGGCCCGCCTCCTATCTTCCACCCTGCATAAACTTGAGGTCATCCTAAACTCTGCTGCCCGTATCCTAACTTGCACCAAGTCCCGTTAACTCATCACCCCTGCGCTCACTGACCTACATTGGCTCCTGGTCCAGCAACACCTTGATTTTAAAATTCTTATCCTTGTTTTCAAATCGCTCCATGGCCTCGCCCCTCCCTCTCTTTAACCTCCTCCAGCCTGACAACCCTCCGAGATCTCTGCGCTTCTCCTCTTCTGGCCTCTTGCGCATCCCAGATTTTAATCACTCCACCATTGGTGGCTGTGCCTTCAGCTGCCTAGGCCCTAAGCTCTGGAATTTCCTCCCAAAACCTTTCCGCCTTTCTACACCTCTCTCCTCCTTTTAAGACGCTCCTTAAAGCCTACCTCTTTGACCAAGCTCTGTCCTAATATCTCCTTATGTGGCTTGGTGTCAAATTTTGTTTGATAGTGTGCCTTGGATCCTTTAATTATGTTAAAGGCACTATATAAATGAAAGTTGTTATCTGCCTTTTTTCACCTCTTGCAGGTTTTCAAAAAAACTTATGCAGGCCATTAAACCCATTGACTTCCTCTCTGACAGCCGACAGCATTTCTGATTACTTCCAGTTCCGGTTCTGACAAAGGGTCTACATCTGAAATATTGACCTGCCCCCTCTTTTCAGATGCTGATGGATCTGCTGTATACTTTTATAGCATATATTTAAGAAGTATTTCAGATATCCAACATTTACAGGTTTTTTTTAAACTTCAGCATCCTAGCCCGAATCTATGCTGAGATCTGTTAACTCAGTCTAGACTAGGGACCACCTGGTTGATCTGTCTCCGTGCCACACCAAATACTGCATTTACCCGCATAGCCATCTTGGAAACAAAAAGGGTACTGTTAATTTCAGTTAGGGAAACTTTAATTTTAGTGTTCACGTTGCATTAAAGTATCATTTTATATGCTAATTCCACCATCTCGATAGTAGAAATTAGTTACTTCCTTCAATTGTAGAATTTTCTATTTAATAATGCCTCTGACTTTTGATAGTGTTAATAATTGAGAGTTTCCAGTGTGTAATTTTGTGACACTTTACATATGAATATTACATAGGATTACATAGGATATACAGCACAGAAACAGGCCATTCGGCCCAACCAGTCCGTGCCGGCTTTTATGCTCCACTCGAGCCTCCTCCTGTCGTTCCTCATCTAAATCTATCAGCATAACCCTCTATTCCCTTCTCCCTCATAAGCGTGTCCAGCCTCCCCTTAAATGCATCCATACTATTTGCTTCAACCACTCCCTGTGGTAGCGAGTTCCACATTCTCACCACTCTTTGGGTACAGAAGTTTCTTCTGAATTCCCTATTGGATTTCTTGGTGACTACCTTATATTCATGGCCTCTAGTTATGCTCTTCCCCACAAGTGAGCGGGCAGGGAAGTGGCGTTGAGGCCAAGATCAGATCAGCCATAATATTATTGAATGGCGGAGCAGGCTCAAGGGGCCAAATGACGACCTACTGCTCCTACGTCTTATGTAAGTGGAGACATTCTCTCTCTATCCACTCTATCAAAACCTTTCATAATTTTAAAGACCTCTATTAGGTCACCCCTCAGCCACCTTTTTTCAAAGAGAAAAGAGACCCAGCCTGTTCATCCTTTCCTGGTATGTATACACTCACATTTCTGGTATCATCCTTGTAAATCTTCTCTGCACCCTCTCCAGTGCCTCCACATCCTTTTTATAATATGGCGACCAGAACGGCACGCATAATATAAGGGCTGGATTTTCTCAGCGGTGTCAGGGTGGTGGCGGGATAGCTATTTGCTGGGTTAGAGTCATAGTTATACAGCACAGAAAGAGGCCCTTTGGCCCATCATGTCCGTGCCGGCCATCAAGCCCTATCTATTCTAATCCCATTTTCCAGCACTTGGTCCGTAGCCTTGTATGCTGTGGCGTTTCAAGTGCTCATCTAAATGCTTCTTGAATGTTGTGAGGGTTCCTGCCTCTACACCCTTTCAGGCAGTGAGTTCCAGATTCCAACCACCCTCTAGGTGAAAAAGTTTTCCCTCTAAACCTCCTGCCCCTTACCTTGAAACTATGCCCCCCTTGGTTATTGACCCCTCTACTAAGGGGAAAAGTTCCTTTCTACCTACCTTATCTATGCCCCTCATAATTTTGTACACCTCAATCAGGTCCCCCCTCAGCCTTCTCTGCTCCAAGGAAAACAACCCCAGCCTGTCCAGTCTCTCTCCATAGCTGAAGCACTCCAGCCCAGGTAACATCCTGGTGAATCTCCTCTGCACCCTCTCCAATGCAATCACATCCTTCCGATAGTGTGGCGACCAGAACTGCGGGTCCCGGTCCCGGTCCCTCCCCCAGCTGCAGCCGCTCTGTCAAAGGAATTTTCCCTTGATTGGTCTTGTTAAGCCTACCCAATTAATAGGAAGCGGGTTTGATGACGTCATTTGATGACGCGTCAGCCAGTTTCCTTAAAGGGACCACGGCCACATTGAGTTTGACAGCATTGAGGTGCTGCAAACACTGACGAGCACTGCACAAAGGTGGACGCTTACACCCAGGCTCTCCAATGACTCCCTCCATGTGCTTATGGAGTGAGCCACAGCACGCAGGGAGGTTCTCTTCCCTTCCAAGGGCGGAAGAGACCTCACCAGGACACCAACGCAGCCTGGTTGCATATTGCACAGGAGGGCAAAAGCAGTGAAGTCATCAGAGGTCCCTGGCTGCAGTGGCACCAACCTTTCAATGATCTCAGTGGATCACAAAATGTTACTGCAAAGCCACGCTCAAACTCACCTTGCTGTGCCACTTAACACATCCCCATCACTCTGCCTTCCATACACTTCTCCTGCACATTCTTACTCGCACCAACTTACCTTGCACCTCCACCCAACCCCCTCTATCTACATTATCACTTGCCCATCTCACTAGCCACCCCTCACACTTGCCCTCATTCTACTGCAAGCATACCAACTAACAACACACAAGGGTAGGCACTTGAGAGGGTCAGCCAATGTCCATGTGAAGTTTCTGGTAATGTGTTGTCATAGTGAAATCTATATTTTCAACACTGCCCTTTATTGGACAGATCTGTGCGCACCTTGAGAAGTTCTTAGAGTTCCAGTGAATGTTGAGACATAACTTTCTCCTCCTCCTCCCTCCCTCCCCCGCTATAGTGATTGTGCATGGAATGACTTGGACATTAAAGGGATGCTTTACGGTGCTGGTGTGGGATAGTGTTCACCTGGTGTATCATGTGGCAGCCAGGGCTTACAGCGTCAAGTGAAGTAAATCTGGCCATGGTGATGTCATTGCTGGCCTCCGGGCGGCGATGTCATTGCTGGCCTCCGGGCGGCGATGTTGTCGGGCTGATGCCCTGTGTCCTGTGCAGCATCAGGTGATGGCGGAGAAGGTTGGTGATGATGTTGGTGTGTCTGGTGATGATGGTGTTGGGGCTGATCGTGGAAGGATTCAGAGGACCATGGTCTGATTTGTTTCAAGGGCACCGATGTTGCTGCAATAGATGTCAGCAGCGATCTGTCAATGGTGAGAGAGGTTGTTCCAATGAAGTGGCACTGGACATACAGTTGACTCTAAACACTTGCAAGCTAAAGAAATCTCTCTCTATTACAAATGCGCTCTGAAACTGACCATCTGCAACATGGCATCCTTTACACTACTTCTGCAGTTGTCAGCTTATCAGATACATCAGAGCAGACTCAACCTGTTGTCAATCTTTGCTATTTTAACAGTGGAATCTGCCTCCAAACCCGCCCTCTGAGTGCCGGCAAAATTCCGGCCTAAGTGTGGCCTAACCAAAGTTTGATACAGGTTTAGCATAATTTTCCTACTTTTCAATTCTATCCCTCTAGAAATAAACCCTAGTGCTTGGTTTGTTTTTTTATGGCCTTGCTAACCTGTGGCGCAACTTTGTGATTTATGTATTTGTACTCCGAGATCCCTTTATTCCTCTACCCCACTTAGACTCGCACCCTCCAAGTGATGTGACCTCCCTATTCTTCCTACCAAAATGTATACCTCACATTTATCTGTGTTGAACTTCATTTGCCAATTATATGCCCATTCTGCAAGTTTATTAATGTCCTCCTGTAATTTGTTTCAGTCCTACTCTGTATTGACTATCCCCCCCCCCCCCCAAAATTTGGTATCATCCGCAAATTTAGAAATTATGTTTTTGATTCCAACGTCTAAATCGTTAATGAAAATTGTGAACAACAGTGGTCCCAGCACTGATCCTTGTGGAACACCACTACCCACCTTCTGCCACTTTGAACAGCTACCCTTTACTCCCACTCTCTGCTTTCTGTCTTGAAGCCAGCTAGCAATCCATTCTGTTACTTATTCCCTGACTCCGCATTCTCTGACCTTATTCATTAGTCTATTATGCGGTACCTCATCGAAGGCCTTTTTAAAATCTAGATAAATTACATCTACTGCATTACTATTGTCTACTCTCACTGTTACCTCTTCAAAAAATTTAATAAGGTTGGTCAAGCATGATTTTCCCTTTTGAAATCCATGCTGACTATTCATTATTATACTTTTTGTTTCTAGATGTTCGTCTATTTTCTCCTTTAGTAGGGATTCCATTATTTTTCCTACTACCAATATTAAGCTGACTGGTCTATAATTCCCTGGATATGTTCTATCCCCCTTAAATATACATATTACGTTAGCTGTCCGCCAATCCTCTGGCACTACACCTTTTTCTAACGAATTATTAAATGCCTCTACTATCTCTTCCTTAGATTCTTTTAAAATGCGTGGATGCAATCCATCTGGACCAGAGGTTTTATCCTGAGTTTGATTGGTTTATTTAATATGTCTTCTCTTATAAAAAAATTTTTTTTTTTAATTTAAAAAAATAAATAAAAAATGTTTTAATGCACTTATCTCATTACTCATCTCATCATCCAATGTCATGTCCACCTGTTCTATCTCCCTGGTAAATACCAAAGTGAAATAATGATTTAATATTTCTGCCATCTCCTTATTGTTACCTGTGGTATTGTCCTATCTATCCCTTAATGGCCCTATTCCCATCCCAACCTTTTTTATATTGATGTGCCTGTAAAATATTTTACTATTTTGTTTTATGTTCCTTGATAATTTAATTTCATAGATCCTCTTTGCTTTCCTAATCTTTTCATATTTTCTCATCATGTACTCCTCTGCTATCTATGTACTTAATGTATGCTTCTTTCCTTACCCTCAGTTGTTCCCTTATGTCTTTATTCATCCATAGTGTCTCATTAGTGTTTGGTTTGTTTGTTTCTTTTAGCGAAATATATTTTTCCTGCACTCTGTTGAACACTGTTTTAAATGTTTCCCATTGCCATTCTACATCGTTGTTTGCCAATATTGTTGCCCATTTTATTTTCCCAAGTTCTATTCTCAGTCTCTCAATCAGCTTTTCTCCAATTTATTAACCTGGTTTTCGTCATACTTATGTCCTTCTCTATTATCATCTTAAAGCGTATTCTATTATGGTCACTATTGCCTACATGTTCCCCCATTTTTACTTTTCTTGTCTGCTCTGGCTCATTCCCTATAACTAGATCCAATAGCGAATCCTCCCTTGTTGGGCTTTTTATATATTGGGCTAGAAAGGAGTCCTGTAGACATTGTAGGAACTCCATTCCCTGATCCCCTTTACCTACCTCTTCTGTCCAATTAATATCTGGGTAGTTGAAATCCGCCATGATTATTATTCTATTTTTTTACTCATTTCTCTAATTTGTCTGTATATTTCTTCCTCCACCTCCATTTCCACTATTAGGTGGTCTATAGACTAGGCCTATTAGTGTGATTGATCCTTTATCTTTTATCTCTATCCATATCGATTTTATTTTTGTCTTGCTGATATCTACGTCCCTTTTTTCTACTGTCATCATGTTATCCCTAGTAAGTACAGCTACTCCACCTTCCCTTTTTCCCCCTCTTTTTTCTAAATAGGTTATACCCTGCAATGTTTAATTCCCAGTCCTGATTTTTCTGCAGCCATTTCTCAGTAATCCCTACTATGTCTGGTTCCTCCCAATGCATAATTGCCTCCAGCTCCCCTGTTTTATTACGGACACTGTGCATTGCTGTGCAGACAGTTTAACTCATTTTTAATAGGATTTCCTCCTCACTTTACGTTTAACCATCTTTTTAGACTCCTGTTTTATACAGTAACTCTATTTGCTCCCTTGCCGTCAATGTCCTCCCTTACTTTATTCTTTCCTATGCTCACTTTTCCTGTTTTGTTTATATTTAGGCTGCTTATTACATTCTTGTAGATCCCTCCCCCCTTCTTACTACTGTAGTTCAAAGCCTTTTACTTAATTTTTTTTTTTTTTTTTTTATGCCCTAAAGTATATAATACCCAGTTTACTCTTCCTGGAGACTGCAGACCCGTGGAGTACCAAGAGTTAGTGGGAAATTTTATGGCTTAAATTACAATGACTCTAACCTGGCAGATATATAATTGTGAATTATATCATTCTCAGCACAATGCAGATAGGAATTATTATTTTCATGCAGGACTCCTGTGAACTTCTCTGCGATGCTATTACCAGTTTAACAGCTGAACAGACTGGAGCACTGAATCTTTTTGCTCAAACTTGTAGAGGAACTTTTTGACAATAAGATCAGAACCAGAGCATCTCTCCTACCCCCACCCTGCTTACAAGTCCATCCAATTGAAAACCTAATACCTAAGCTTGGAACCATGTGAGCCCTTCAGTTGTCTTTTGTGTATTTGGGCTGGGAAGAAGAATATTGAGCAGAGTATCTGCCCCTGATCACTATTTAGCAAATCCTACTGCAAGAGCACATGTGTGAACAGGATTGGCTTATCTGATTCCTGCCAATTGAGGTTCCTGCATGAATAATGACTACTTGAGTGAGGTATCAGGTGTATAAGTTACCTAAATGATAAGCAAATGAATAAAATAAAAAGTGTAGAATGTGAATATAAAATGTGGCAATATCACACATCAGTAGTGTTGGTGAACAATGACCAAAACACACATTGCAGAAAAAATTACAAATAGTCGCGAACCCACGATATATGTTATAATCAGAAATTTGATTGTTATGTTCAATGTGGCTGCAGATGTCTTTTCATCGTTCTGAATACATCAAATAAAAATGACTTTCAAAGTTTCATTGCTATTTTGTGTTAGGCTTAGAAAACAAAATATAAACAATGGGTAGAGATTTTTTTTTTAATGATTTAAAAAGATCCTGATAGGCCTGTAGAGTATTTTCAGCATTTTCTGTTTTGATTATAAACAATGAGTTCTGGTTATACCCATTTAGGAAATACTTGCAGGTATGTAATGTCGGTCACTAGTCAGATTGTTAGTAAACCTGGTTATTTGCAACCAATTCCTGCCAGACAACCTGAAAATGAAGCAGCCCTCTATTAACAGTCTTATTCATTTGAAGTATTAGACTGGGTTGAGTCCAGAAACTATAGGTTTCCTCTACAACCTGCCAAACAGGACAACAATATTATATCATGATCGGATTTACGTGTTGTAGAACACTAATGTTGCTGACTGGGATATTTAGAGATGTATTTTAGCAATTTCTACTTTTCTGATATCTTTTCAAGTTATCTATGATGTTTTCCCATCATAGCCTGGTAATGATTGCTAAGTTGAAGAGTAGATAACCCCTCATAATGATCAACCTAGCTTGGAAGTTGTTGACTTTTTTTCAGCACTGAACACAACGCACCATATGTCAGCTCACTGCCCTGCCCCCACATTCACTGCTTAACTAAGTCAGGGACGCCGACTATTCTGTAGAAGGTGACGTCGTAACTTTTAGTAATGTCTGCCTAATTGATTAAGACGTGGAGTGGAATAAATATTTGAATATATTGCATAAATGTTAATTGCAATCTATGTCTGTGTCATTAATGCTATCGCGTTCTTGTATTTGAATTGTATTGGATATAATTGCAAGTGGATTACACGCAGTGGTTTATTTTGTGCAATTGACCCCTTTGGGTGTGGAGTGTGAGGTACCTGCTGTGTGACACATGGCGTTCAGGTTTCCCCCGCTAACCTGTATTTATCATGTTCGAACTTGCTTTCAAACAATGCAATGGCAGGTCTGCAAAATATTTTGTTGCAATATGTTATTATGCTGTAGCTCACTTTATTTAAAAAAAAAAAAAATCGGTAACTGGTATCATACTCTGTTTCGGTTTACCTGCCTATGGACAAAGACTCATTTAACACCTATTCTTGTACTACTACAAAGAGGCGTATTTTTTTTTTGCATAGCTAGGACTGGATCTGTTGGGTTCAAAATCCGAAGAGAAGGAGTTTTTTTGTTGCAGTCACACCCCTGACTTGCTTGCCTGAATCATTTGTGTGCAGACTTTGCCCACCCGAGTGTGAGTCAGTGAGCTGGCTCCTGATCGATACTGGGCGAGAACCTCCGCCTCCAATCTCAGCCCAGCCGAGTCCTCCAGTATCCCGGCTTCCACCGCGAATGTAAATGAAGCATTCGCCTGGAGAAGGGACAGGGAGGAGGAGGCAGAGGCGGCTGAAGGGAGCCTTTTAAATAAACACACACACACACACACGAGGAAGAGCGCGTCAGTCGGGTTTTATTTGGTCGGGAGAACAACCAGCCGGCAGCCATGCATTGGGGGACGGAACTTTGGGTGAGTGAGGGGGGGCTTTAATTTTTGTCTGGATGGAAGAGGGCCGAGCCGAGTCTGTGTTGTCTGGGCTGGTTGGCAGGGCAATGGTTTACACGGTATCCATCTTAACACCCCCCTTCCCCCTTGGCCTCCGTATCGACGCCAAACGGCGACTGACAGTCGGGGCAAACGGAAGAAACGTACCCCCACCCCCGATCCTTGAAGCCGAACCGTGTGCCGGGTTCTGTTAGTTTTCAAACGGCCAGTTCACCCCCGGTTGGTGTTATGAGGGCGAGGAGGTGGTGTCTCTTGTCTCTCTGGCAGGTCGATGTGTTTATATAAAAAAAGAGAAAAAAGCGACGGTGTCCAAAGTGTCGTGCGTTTTTTTTCTTCTCTTTCCCCGGGTCACACCTGAGCTGCGAGGAAAGTTGGGCCGTTTTTGCCAGAGAGAGGGGGCAGGGAGGAGGGTCTTTTGTGCTCAGGTTTATTTGTAATGGTTTGAGGAGGGCGGTTGGCAGCCCGTCGCTTCATTGTGTTTGTTGCCGGGGCGGGCGAGCCCTCCTTTGGTGTTGGAACAATGCCGTCGGTGGATGGTGGGGGAGAGAGAGAGTGAGTAAAGGCCACAGGGAAGAAAAGAGCTGGCAGGCACATTGAAATTATCACACACACACACACACTCTCTCTCTCTGTTCAGCTTTGAGGATCGACAGGGATATCCAGCCCAGACCATTGAGAGGTTTCGCCCCAGTACATTTGCACGGAGTGTGGATGTTTTGTGGGAAGGCTCCATATAAAAGTGGTTATTCGCAGAGTTGCGTGGTCCACCTTTTCGGGGTTTTTTTGCTGCATGGCATTTTTTTTAATGGATCCCCCCCCCCCCCCCCCTTGAACGGAATTTGTTTCGCAGCTTCCAAAACGGCCACTTGTTCGATCGTGTCATGTTCTGTAGATGTTGGTGTTTTGTTTTGTGTAAATAAGAGCGGGAGGACCATATCGCATTTTTTTTTTGCGGGGGTGGGTGGCTGTCTCGCAGTATTTTCTGAGCAGACCAACAGGTACAATGTCTGATTTTGGTGAAAAATGTAAATCGTAGCTCTCAACTCAGTTGTTACGGAGCGTCTGTGGATTTTCCTTGGCTACAATGTAGAAAGGATGGCAGTTTAACTACTTTGCATAAGTTCTCGTACAGCAAGTAAACAGGTCACTGTAGTTCCTTTTCTGATTTATGCTCAGTATTTGTTACTCGCGCTTTTCATTGTAATCGCTTTGTGGGAGCTCGCTTCATTGTCTACTTCGTAATGTGGATGTTGACATGTCCACTGATTAAAATGTGATTGTCCCTCCACATCTCTAAGATATTTTACACTTTGCAGGAGAACAGAACTACATCAGAAAGTTGGGTCCAGATGTTAAGAGAAAGGTCAAAGACTGAAAGTTTTTGAGACATTAGGTGTCAGAATGGGGAAGAGGAATGAGTAAGAGAACTAAGACTGTTATTTCAGCTGAAAACGGAGAAAATTTAGTTTGTTTTCCTAACGTGCAGTACATTAATGTAGTATATTAAAGCACTACACCAGAGAGAACATAAGTACTAAAAGGAAATATGGTTGAACTTATCTAAATTGCCCCTGGAAAGGAGGCCATAAGTTAAAACAATCAATCCATGTTGATGTTAAAGATAAAACAGAGCATAGACTGAATTGCACAACTGGGGGACTTTAGAAAAGTGCTGAATAATTAAAAATACAGCATTGCGATAGCTAGTCAAATTTTTTTCAGACAAACTCCACTGGACAAGCAGAATTTGAATCCTACATATAAATGTAAAATGCCGGTGAATATTTTTAATCTTGCTAGTTAGCATTCCAGAGTAAAATTAGCTGCACTTTATACTTCATTCTCAATACTCATCATTGGCCTTGATTGACTCAGATTAGTTTAGCTAATGGAAAAGACACATTCCCTGAAATATTATCATTAAATCAATATTTATTAAGGAAGAAAATTAAATTCAAGTCCAGAGATAAATGCAGTGATATTATTGCACTTTGCTGAAAAATGTGATTGTCATCTGTGCAGTAGATGCTGTCGTGTGAATGTCTTATTTTCTTTATCAAGTTGATCCATTAATATCTAACAATTGCAGCGAATACAATGGCTCAGTGGGTAAGCACAGTTCACAATTTGGCATTGCACTATACAGACCCAGTCAGTCTATGGTCTATGCTCAGTTAGCTGAGCTCACTGGGTCAGCTGTCTGGGTATTCCAGTCGGCCACAGTATCCCTGAGGTAGCAAAAGGGAAAATCAGCCAGGGGCCCTGCACCAGATTGCTATCCAGTGAATCTTGTTGCAAACTGCTGGTGTGCATCAGTTGAGGACAAGGTCTAGATTGGCTGTCAGGCCTCCTATGTTCAGGCACGATGAGCCGAATGACCTCCTCCTGTGCTGTAAGCTGCTATGATTCTGTGACCCTTGCCGTCTGGCCTTGCACAGCAAAAAGGGCTGCTTGTGGAAGTGAAGCCTACAATAAGTGCCAGGGAGCAGGGGGAGGGAAGAACATTAAAAAAAAATCTTACACTAGGATGCTAGGTAAGATTTGCTAGGTATCAGTGCATCCATTGAATAATTTCCTGATTAGTTGTCAGAAAACGTATCCTTGTTTCTGGATTTAGATTTTGGAGGTAAACCGAGTCTGAGTAAGTTCCATTAAATGAATAGTAAAGCTCTGTACAGCATACATGGGAGGGAGGATTGAGTATTTAAATACTCAATTAATCATGGTCCACATATTTGGGTTATTCATCAAGTTATGGACAAGCTCAGTTAGTAGGTTTTGAGTTGAATATTTACGGTATCATGAATACGAGGGAAAATGCTAACGCTTTCAGTATATTTCAATGCTTTTTTTGCCTTGGTTTTTCTAGAATTATAGAATGTTCCAGCACAGAAACAGGCCATTTGGCCCATCAAGTCTAGCCAGTGTTTTTTCTTACGTGCACCATCTTGTGGTAGAGGGATGGCTGCTGGCTATGGTAGCTATGCTTAGTTTGAGCTGTTCTTGAGATCTATGATGTTTGGTGGACCATGAGGACTGTTTCACTGTATAATTAGATGGGAAACATTTTATTTCATAAATTATGTCTTCATATCAAGTGACAGTCATCAGTGAACAAGGAGTGGGATAAAACTTGATTTTTCCTACTTTATTAGTTTGAAATGTTGAAAAATAATTTATTGGAGTTCTGATGGTGGTAAAGTTGACATTTGGTAAGTAGGAATCAAGCAGAGAAAGTAGCATTTCTGTTGTAGAATATTAAAAAAAATTCTCAAGGTATTGATATCTATGAAAATTTTTAAAGCTGGTATCTCAACATCAGCACTTCATTTAAGAATCAAATTTACCAGAACCTCACTGTTTAAGCATTTCTAAACCAAACTACAGGAAACTTTGATATCCGGCACTGACGGGACCGAGCTGGTGCCGTTCCATCAAAACTGCCGGAGAAACCAGCGCTAATGTTAAAACATACGGAGCTTCTGAGCTCCGTGTGAAGCAACAAACCCTGTTGCTTAGCAACAGCTTCAAAACAGTCGGCGTAGCTTGCAAGTGTCTCTAGCTAAGCAACAGCTTCAGCTTGACCTTGCAGAGCCACAACTGGAGAAAAAAAGCAACGAGAAGTAAAAAAAACTTATCTGAACCGACTCCTGAATTTTGCCGGTGGATAGAGCTTTCCGGACATTTAACCTCCGGTTAAACGAAAGTTTCCTGTACTGAGAAATCTATGGAGGTAGAGTTTCTGTTTACTTAATATAGAGTAGACACTTGCTCCTACATAACTGATTCAAGAGAGTTTAAGAGTAGCTTGGCAAGAGCTATGGCTTAGGGACTCCGAGGTGTGAGTAGGGATACTCCTACAGTTTAAACGACTAAAATCATTTTCCAAGCATAAGCTTCTCACTGCTTGTCTAGCGGCTAGGTTAGGCCATTGGCTTGCGGGGTTGACTGGAACATAGTGAACATCCTAGCTCCCAGTGACGGGTCTATCTTTCCAGGTCCCATTAATGAGCCAGGCTGACTGGTCAGTCATTAGCAGTGCCCTGAAGTATTGCAGACCTGCCTGGCTCGAGTATCAGATTTTAAAATCTTGATGCACAGGGTTGACTCCGTTCCAGTCGCCAGACATGTCATCTTGAAGCTAGGCGGCCAGTAGATAGGAAGGATCTTTTCGCAAGTGGCAAGGTGACCAGTACAATACACCATTAAAGGTATTACCACCGTCCACCGCATGAGCGGACTTGCACCAAATGCCATTGAATCATGTTTCTACCCGTTAGGTTCACAACTTCAGTAGCAATTGCTTACATCTCTACAGCCCAATTGCGATGTCTTAGCGTAATTCCAGCAAGTATAAGATACATAATTAATCTGAGGTGCTTCCGCTGTGCGTAAGTGTTAATTTAGTTCTGTCTTATAGGGATCAGTAACTCCTCTAAGCTGTACCATTCTTCCCACTCCCCCATTATATCGTTGGCACAATAAAAAGAAATTCTTTGAAGAATTGATAGAAATGGCAGAAGAAAAATCAGACAAAATGTTATAGTTGATCCTGTTTTATCTGGCTGATGTTTTAAAGTGGTCCTGGTGGAGAAACTCTTTAATTGGCAAAAGAAGGGCAGGGTTATTTTTGAGCTTCAAACTCTAGATCTAGTTCGACTACATATCTACATCAGTAGATCTGAGGCCAGTGCTAACATGCTCTATTCCCTTAGTCATTAATTTCTTTACACATTGAAGAATGCTCTCTTTAGAAATGTCTCCGTGTACTATACATATTCATATGAAATATGTGGATATTGTATTAAGTGTGAAAGTCTTCTAATTGGTGCCTCAGGCATAGGTAAATGATGCATTTTCTTCAGTACAATAACCTAAGGAATATTCCACTTTATTATATACGCACAATATTTAGCCCGACATCAATGGTATTTCTGGATTAATTGTACAAGAGAAATCAGCAGTCATATCGTTTAGTTAACATCTGTCAGGTGTAGAATGCACATTTCCACTTGTGGGGAGACCAAAACTAAGGGCCATAAATATAATCCAATAGGGAGTTAAAGCAAAACCTCTTTACCCAGAGAGTGGCTGGAATGTGGAACTCGCTAGCACAAAGAGTGGTTGCGGCAAATAGCATAAATGCATTTAAGGGGCAGCTAGATAAGCACATGAGGGAGAAAGCAATATAAGGTGATGTGGATAATCTGGGAATCCCTGGCCCAAGACCGCACAAAGTGGAGGAGAAGCATCCGGGAAGGCGCCAAACACCTTGAGTCTCTTTGTCGGGAGCAAACACAAGGAGGGAACGTCAACCCAAGCACCCCACCCACCCGCCCCTTCAACCACCGTCTGCCCCACCTGTGACAGGGACTGTAGGTCCCACATTGGACTCATCAGTCACCTGAGAACTCATTTTTAATGTGGAAGCAAGTCATCCTCGGTTCCGAGGGACTGCCTAAGAAGAAGTTATGTTGATAGGGCTAGATGAAGAGTGGTGGGAGGAGGCTCGTGTGGAGCATAAACACCGGCATAGATCAGTTTGGCCGAATGGCCTGTTTCTGTGCTGTGCATTCTATGTAGTTAGGAATAGTGAAGTGTTCTTGTGTGATATCACTTAATTTTAACTGCTAAGTGTTGGTGATAGATTGAAAATAGTGTGAATATTTATCATCTATTAAGCTACAGGATTTGTTGAATACAAATTGCTATAAACAATTCAGAAATATTAACTGCAGTTTTCAACATTTGTAGGAATAAGTTTGCAATCCCAGTGGAGGGGTGCTCTCGCAGAGCTAACTAGAGGTGCTCCCACAGGGAGAGTGGGTCGGAGTATTTAGGCTACAGTGTTGGAGCCCACATTTCCTGCGAGCAGGGATTGCGTAATTACCCCTGTTGACTCGTCACTTCAAAGCATTTTTAGGCTTGAAGAAACTGCTGTTGTCCTATGTTTCTGGCCTCATATATTTATAAATAATGCAACTCTTAACAACCGTGTGATTTTTTTTTTTGTAAACAAAATTGATGCACTTTTTGGCTAAATGAGCAGCTAGCCACAGTCACAGATAACTGATAAAAGAGCTATCTGAGAGACTCCGTCATCAGAACTAGTCGAGGGAAAGCATTTGAGAGATTTTGTAAAACAGCTAAAACTGGAAATATTTTAGTGAATATTGACACTTTTGTTTTAATTATTCATGTAAATACTGTCCATTATGTACTGCAGGTTTCTCACTATACACTGCAATCCAACATTATATTTCACTCAGTAAATCTAATAACAAGCCTGTCCCTTTGAGAATCTTGGACGTAGAACAGAAATGTTTTCCAGTTAATAACTCCAGTGGTTTAAATGCACAAGCTGTATACAGGAAACTTTCGATTTACCGGCAAAAATTCAGGAGTAGGTTCAGGTAACTTTTATTACTTTTTTTACTCCATTTGTTGCTGTGCAAGGGTGTGGCTTGCAGCTGTTGCTAAGCTACAGAGACGCTTGCAACTTGTGCCCATTGTTCTGAAGCTCAACAGGGTTTGTTGCTTTATACGGAGCTCTCAGCTCCATATCTTTTACTATAGCGTTCGGTTATCCGGAATTTTTGATGAACCGGCACCACGTCGGTCCAGTCCGTGCCGGATTAAAAAAAAGTTTCCTGTACTACAATTTTTAGAAAGAAGAAATGTGATTAGGAAAGATAAAATTGAATGAGACAATTTGTTTCCAGAAGTTGTGCTCCCCATGCGTAATGGGAATCCTGGGTGTTTTCCCCAGCTTAACCCAGGGGGGTGCTGGGGTAAGTTGTATTCGCTTACTGCTGGCCCGGATGTGATAAATTAATTTGGCACCGACTGGGAATTGAACCTGGGGCCTTCTCCATTGTTTAGCTGCTCGCTGGATAGAATTGTTGAGCCATTGATGGTGCTCAGTTTGTGGTAATTTGATGTTTAAATTCATGTAGGAAAAAAAGATAGGATTGTTTTAGCTTCATTCTATTGCAAAACTGTAGAAAATACTGTAGAAAATATAGGGACAGAGTGATCTCCTGGAAGAATTTCGATCGCCTAGATGGGTCGGAGAGGAATTTCCCAGATTTTTTTCTCCCAAATTGGCCGTTGGGTCTTTTAACTGGTTTTTCGCCTCTCCCGGGAGATCACATGGGTTCGGGTGGATGGAGAGTGATAGAAGATTTGAGGTTAGGATCAGATCAGCCATGATCTTATTGAATGGTGGAGCAGGCTTGAGGGGCCGATTGGCCTACTCCTGCTCCTATTTCTTATGTTCTTATGTTCAAATGTTTATGAAAACCAGGCAGTTATGCTAAACCCATATAAAACACTAGTTTGGCCCCAGCTGGAGCATTGTGTCCAATTCTGGGCACCACACTTTAGGAAGGATGTGAAGGCTTTGGCGAGGGTACAGAAGAGATTTACTAGAATGGTTCCAGGGATGAGGGATTACAGTTGCGTGGATAGAATGGAGAAGCTGGGGTTGTTCTCCTTAGAGCAGAGAAGGCTAAGAGGAGATTTGATAGAGGTGTTTAAAATCATGAAGGATTTAGATAGAGTAAATAAAGAGAAACTGTTTCCAATGGCTGAAGGGTCGATAACCACAGAGGGCACAGATTCAAGGTGATTGGCAAAAGAACATGAGAAACTCTTTTTACAAGTGGTTAGGATTTGGAATGCACTTCCTGATTGGGTGGTGGATACAGAGTCAATAGTAGCTTTCAAAAGGAATTGGCTAAATACTTGAAGGAGAAAAAATTGCAGGGGTATGGGGAAAGAGTGGGACTAACTGGATTGCTTTTCAAAAGAGCCAGCGCAGACTTGATGGGCCGAATGGCCTCCTTCTGTGCTGTGCTATTCTAAGATTCTATGATTGGATGACTAGATGTTTTAGATACCGTAAGTACTTGAGCAGAGGTGGTGCTGACTCTTAATCGGAGGTACCATCATTTTCAAAGTAGTTACAATATCTGTGACTAGATCATGGAAACATAGAATAGTACAGCACAGTAGGAGGCCATTCGGCCCGTCAAGTCTGTGCCAGCTCTATCGAAGAGCAATCCAGTTAGACCCACTCCCCCCACTCTTTCACTACATCCCTGCTTGTAGGACACTATTATTTATATTGCAACTATAGTTTAAAACAGAAATTGATATTTAGTTCCTTTTTCCAGAGATGTTAGAATTGGTTACCTGACCACAGTTGCATTTTAAAGAAGAAATTAAACAGGCAACATTCAGTTTTTAGTCCGTATTCCTAAAAAAACATGATATCTGACATGTTGACTACCCAAGAGTCATGGCCATTTGACTAACATGATAAGTCTTTCCTACTGCTGAAAAGATCTAGAAAGCTGTATAGTAGTGACTCTTTTTGTTAAACAAAAATACCCTTCTTTGACAAAAGCTATATTCAAACCTACCCAATATCGAATCTTTACCATGGTACCTTTTTAGATGTGCAAGTGTGGATTTGCATTGTTTAGTGTGGTACTGAGCCATACAGATCTGCAAGATCCCTGATTTGATCCCCAAGCTGTTCTGAGTTAGTTGATCTCCGTTGGGACATCTGTAGAATACTGTGGTTGGCTTCAGGCCCATGGCCTGGGCAGGGGAAAAAATAGCGCGGCTTCCTGTTCTTCATCGCTAGCTTGTGACCACTAATGGAAAGTGCACATGTGTGGGTTTTGGGTTCGATTGTGATGCAAGTAGTCTGCCAACACTTGGTGTTTAGTATTGCACATGAGAAATAGTCTCTTGGGTGAGGTGCAGAAAGACTGCTGACACCTATAGAACCGCACCCCCCCCCCCCCCGTAACAGCCACTACCTTCAGGAGAGGAGGGAGAACATTATGAAGTGAATGTGCAGGTATGTCGCCTTCATAAAAACATTTATACAGTTTTTTTAAACGGGTATGGCTTTTTCATTGCAGTGCTTTCATTGTTTAGTGAGTATGAGCTTGGCTTAGTTGGCAGCACTCGTCCCTCTCTGAAGGTTGTGGGTTCTGCCGTTGCAGGACTTGTGCCTATGAAACTAGGCTGACACTTAAGGGCAGCACTTAGCCCATGCTGCATTGGAGATGTCCTTTGGATGAGGCATTAAACTGAGGCCCTGCCTGTCTCCTCTTGTGGTTAGGTCTAATGGCCCCACGGCACCATTTAAAGAAGAGTCGGAAGTTCTCCTAGTATCCTGGCCAACATTTCTCCCTCAACCAACAATAGATTTAACTGGTCATTTATTGAATTGCTGTGTGTGAATTGATTGCTGTGTTTGCCTGTGTAACACTGGCTCCTCTTCAAAAATTAATTAGTTGCACGTGAAGCACTTTGGAACGTTGGAGAGACATGACAAGGCGCTATATAAATGCAAGTTTTTTTTTAGGCTGTACTCACTTAATATATTATGACCGGAAGCATTAATAAATAGTTAAACATCACAAAATGATGTACAACTTTCTAGCATCTACTCTTACTGCTCTTGGATGTGCAAAGATTAGAATCAGAGTTCGGATTGTTTGGAGATGACATTTTTTGAAGTTTCTGCTCCTTTTCCAAATATAAAACTATTCCCAATTGTCCCAAAGCACTCCAACCATTTTGGAACTGAACAGAAACGTTCTGGATTTTGCTCTGTAATATGTTTGCTTGAGCATTTAGATTTTGTTAGTATTAAAAAAAGGTGCAAGGGAATGGGTGTTGTAGTGGATTTTATGCTGGCCTTTCATCTTGTGGACCTGGCATTGAATCCAATGCAGCTTGACAGGATAAATGTCCCCTCTATATGTTGGCTGAGATTGGGTAGTCTCTGTCCAATTCCTAGGCAGCAGGTCACCATAAACAGGGGCCACATGCTGCCTTTTAGAGTTTGTCCAATACATGTCCAAAGCACAAAGCTATCGCTAATTTGGTACTGTTTTGAAATCTCGTTGAGAGGCCACAGGATGGCTTATGTGCGAAATGAAATTTCTTTGCGCTGTCTAATTAGGTAGATGAATTGCCTAGTTTGATTTTAAAGGGCAGATGGGCATACACTTCACTAAAGAGATGCCACAGGATTTTATATTTTTAAGAAGCTAGATGACTACGCAACACTGCATGTGGGTACACCCCAACCCCATTTCAGTGGAAGCAGAATCGACTGCCGTTACCTAATTTTTTCATTTTTAAAATTTATTTATTATATGTGGATAATTGTGGTCATACCCACCCCTCTTTTTGGGGGTAATCTCCCAGGTTTGACGAAGGCACTGCTTTGTTCATGTTACCTGCTTGCTGCTGAATGCCATGCTGTCGGTGGCAAATGGGCAAAATTAATGGGGTATTGGTTTGGGTTACAAAGCAGCTTCGAGACTCTGAGTTTAAAAGTGAACATGGGCTTTCCAACATTTCAATTTCAAATCTCATGCATGTACGGGAAGAGTGTGAAGCACACGACTCTCAACCTCCTACCCAACGCAGCAGCTGAAGCCGACTGCCTGATGTTACAATGGCCCCCCGACCTCCTTTATGGAAAGCTACAGTTATATTGGCATGCTTGCTGGTGGTTAATAAAATAATTCTCAAAAAATTGGGAAAAAATGCAAGCATTAACTGCTTTTTAGAAAGTACTCTGTGATTTAAAAGAGCAATTGCAATCCACAACATAGATTTAATGATTGCGAATTGCCCAATCGTGGCCCTGTCCTGCTATCTGTGTTTCTTTTTTCTGGATATAAAGTACTAGGGTGTGAAGTATGTCATTTCTGGGTCCTCATTTATCTATGGGTAATGGTAATGGCCCAGAAATTTGGGTCTCCACGGGTGAGTAAGCCCAATGGAAGTGCCGGTTTTACCGCATGCGCGGGAAACCGGCACTTCCGTTCCCTTGAAAGAAGGGGTTCAGAGTTCGAACGCGTGCGCGGGAGAGGCTGCGTGTGCGCATCGAACTTCCGTTTTTTTTGCAGGTTTTCCCGGGAAGGTAAGTCTCCAGAAGTTACACATGTAAAAAGCAGTCGCAAGGCCTGCTTTTTACAAGGTAAGTGGTGAATTAATTAAAATTAAAACATTTTTTCCACAGGTTTATTATTTTTAAATACTTTAAAGAAAGGTAAGTTTATTTTTAGCCCCGTTAGAAAATAAAATTATTTTTTTCAAAAATTTAAATTATTGTTTGAAAGTTATTTCATGTAATTTATAGTTTATTTAAAAAATGTGATGTTTTATTTAAAAAAAAAAAAAAAAAATTATTTGAAGATTTAGTGATGTTTTGGGGCTTGTAGTATTTATAAGTTTGACAGCCCTTCCTGTCAAACTTATGAATGAAGCATTCCCTGCTACGATTGGCTCTCCATGGCCCACGTGATCCCAGGGGATGCATTGCACTAACTGCGCCCCTGGGATACGCAAGCACTGCGCGCCGGCAGTTGGAGCAGGCCCAGGATCGGATTCCCACGGGGGCCCACAGCTCAACGGCCGGCGCGCTAGGTAAGTGCAGGTCGGGGGCTTGCACCCGCGGGAAGCCCCCGACCCGAATTTCTGGGCCAATATCTATTGGGATCTCTGGGACTACTTGTATTCATATAGTGAGCATAATTACCAACAGGAGCACGTTTGTTTGAAACACAAGGGTGTGTACAGTTTTGTGTAATTTAATTGTAGTTTGTCTCTAATGCATGGTGAGTAATTGCAGAAAAGGCATGTTCATTCTTTATGGTATGGGTTTCCGGCATTAGTTTGTAGAAATGCTGAATTCTGAAACTGTGTAGTAATAAAGTTTTAGAACCTCCTTGAGTTAGCAAATCAATAACACAGTGCATGTACATCAACAACCTGTGTTGAATTACAATAAGAGCAAGCAGCATTACCTGGACCTTGAGGGTAGAGCACCACAGTATCTCAGGAATGAGTAACTTAAGATTCATTTTGGCAGTTCAGTTGCAGTTAACTATTACCTTCAAACTGCAGTATTTAAGCTGTTTTAATGATATTTCAAATCAATTTCTTGGATAATACAATGTTGTTTTCAGTAGATTCAATAGTTTGGTACAGTGACTGTTCACATTTTCCTCTTGCTGAAGCTTTCATATTGTTTAGAAAAGGAAGGGAATCTGAGTATCTAAAATTGGTTTTAAAACCTCCACTGTGTTGAATGCAAGAAAGATATACAGGTACTGTAATTTGTACTCCTGAATATATAACTGTTGCCAATCTTCCAGAAGTACCCATTACAGCATCAGTGCAACATTTCCATTTCTCAGATTGCCTATTGTGACCTCTATAAATGTGCTGAATGTGAGAGTAGCTTTGTGTTATGAATGTGCCCACTGGGAATTAAATTGCGACTGCTCTAACCTGTTTCTTTTGAGATCTGTAACTACCGCTGGAAGAGAGATGTTCATCATCCCATCTGTTTGTGCTGGATTCAAAACCAAGCTGGCAGAGAGGAAGGGATGGTGATCCAATTTACTGTACCACTTGGTCTCACTGGATGAAATTTTGATATCTAAATTTGGTTTAAATATTTAATCGTTCTAATAGATGATTTTACTGTAAAGCTTTTAGAAGAAATACAAGTATATTTTGTGGCGATTACTGATTTGTTTTCACCGACCCCCCCCCCAACAAAAAAATAAACAAGCATTCGTGCTACGAAGTGCAGCCAGGGAAATTGAAGTGTAAATTTTAATCTTGTCCGATATTGAAACTCGGCTTTGCTTCATAGCTGAGTTCTGCTAGTTGTGGTTGGGTTGCTAGATGGAGCATTCCGGGTCCAGTCTGAAAGAAAGAACCTGCATTTATATAGCTCTATCGGGTCATGAGAACATTTCAAAATGTTTCTCTTCCATGAATTTCTTTGTGTAGCCACTGTTATTTACACAAAAGTGGCAAGACAACTGTGCACAGCAAGGTCCCACAAATACCAAATGAGATGGAAGACCTGACCAGTCACACTGCTTTTGGTAGTGCTGGTTGAGAGAGGAATATTGGCCAGAACACTGGGAGAACTCCCCTGCCTTTCTTTGTACAGTGTATTGGGATCTTTTGTCCAGCTGAACAAGCAGACGTAATGCCGTCAGACGAGATTATGTTGCTTGAACCCACGACCTTTTGACTCGGGTGAGAGTACTACCGACCGAGCCAAGCTGCCTAAAGGAACTCCTTGTATGTCTGTAGTCTGATTGTCATAGACTGCTTACTTACACCTTTGTACCATTGCCTGTCTCTGACCATACCTTAGGCCATCTGCTGAAATCCTCATCATGCCTTTGTCAGTTCCAGACTTGGCTATTCCAACGCTCTCTTTGCTGCCCTCCTTGCTTTGCAAATATCAGCTCATCCAAAACTCTGCTGCCTGTATTCTATCCTGACCCAAGTCCCACTCGCCCGTCATCTCTATCCTCGCTGACTTGCACTGACTCCTGGTCCCACAGTGTCTCAAATTTAAAATTTTCATCCTTGCGTTTAAACCCCTCATCGCCTCACCTCTCCCTATCTCTGTAATGTCCACCGCCGCTATAAACCCCCCATCACTCCTGAACTCTACGTTCCTTGAACTTTGGCCTCTTCTGCATCCTCCCCCTCAGCCCCAACATTGACAGACATGCCTTCAGCTGCACACTCCCCACGTTCTGGAATTCCCTTCCTAAACCTCTGCTTCAATCCTCGATCTCTGCTGACTTAGCAGATCTCAGCCAGGATGGTGCAGGGATGTCACAGTTGGCCTTTTCGATCCTGAGTTAAGGTGGAGCAAATAAGTTAGGGATCCCACTCCTGACCACTGTGTGTGTGTTTGCACAGGATGATTGAGTAGCCTGCCAACAATTTCTGTGATGGCTCACGCATGAATAATAGTCATTTACAGGATAGTTCTTGTGCAAATTTGAAAAAACATTCAATTGGTAGAAATAAAATGCTTAACAATTTGTACTGCTCATGAGAAAGTCTTTTCACCTTGAGTCATAAAGTCTTTGAGTAGTATATAATTTTTTTTTAAGTCAAAAAGCATGATTCATATACAGTATTGGGCAGTAGTCTGGCTGACATCTCCAGTCATATATGCCTGTAGTTTTATATCTATTCATCGGCAGATAATGAACATCAGCGGACATTTTTTTTTATGCATTCAAGGAATGTGGGCGTCGCTGGCAAGGCCAGCATTTATTGCCCATTCTTAATTGCCCTTGAGAAGGTGCTGGTGAGCTGCTGCCTTGAACCACTGCAGTCTGTGTGGTGAAGGTACTCCCACAGTGCTATTGGGGAAGGGGTTCTGGGATTTTGACCCAGCGACGATGAAGGAAAGGTGATATATTTCCAAGTCAGGATAGTGTGTGACTCTGAGGGGAACTTGGATGTGGTGATGTTCCCATGTGCCTGCTGCCCTTTTTCTTCTAGGTGCTAAAGGTCGCGGGTTTGGGAGGTGCTGTCGAAGAAGCCTTGGTGAATTGCTGCAGTGCACCTTGTAGATGGTACACCCTGCAGACAGTGTGCCGGTGGTGGAGGGAGTGAATGTTTAAGGTGGTGGATGGCATGCCAATCAAGCAGTCTGCTTTGTCCTGGATGGTGTTTTGAGTGGTGTTGGAGCTGCACTCATCCAGGCAAGTGGAGAGTGTTCCATCACACTCCTGACTTGTGCCTTGTAGATGGTGGAAACGCTTTGGGGAGCAAGAAGGTGAGTCACTCACCGCAGAATACCCAGCTTCTGACCTGTTCTTGAAGCCACGGTATTTATGCGGCTGGTCCAGTTAAGTTTCTGGTCAGTGGTGACCTCCAGGATGACGATGGTAATGGCATTGAAAGTCATGGGGAGGTGGTTAGACTCTTGCTTGTTGGAGATGGTCATTGCCTGGCACTTTGTGTGGTGTGAATATTATTTACCACTTATCAGCCTAAGCCTAAATGTTGTCCAGATCTTGCTGCATGGGGGCATGGACTGCTTCATTATAGGAGGAGTTGTGAATGGAACTGAACACTGTACAATCACCGAACATCCCCACTTCTAACCTTATGATGGAGGGAAGGTCATTGATCAAGCAGCTGAAAATGGCTGGGCGTAGCACATTGCCCTGAGGAACTCCTGTAGCGATATCCTGGGGCTGAAATGGTTGACCTCCAACAACCACAACCATCTTTATTTGTGCTAGGTATTTGGAGGAGGGGACCGAGTGTAACATATCAAAGTTTGCAGATGATACAAAGATGGGAGGGAAAGTAGTGAGTGAGGAGGACATAAAAAACCTGCAAAGGGACATAGACAGGCTAAGTAAGTGGGCAGAGATTTGGCAGATGGAATACAATACTGGAAAGTGTGAGGTTATGCACTTTGGCAGGAAAAATCATAGAGCAAGTTATTATCTTAATGGCAAGAAACTGGAAAGTACTGTAGTACAAAGGGATCTGGGGGTCCTGGTGCACGAAACTCAAAAAGTTAGTATGCAGGTGCAGCAAGTGATTAAGAAGGCCAATGGAATGTTGGCTTTTATTGCTAAGGGGTTGGAATATAAAAACAGGGAGGTATTGCTGCAGTTGTACAAGGTATTGGTGAGGCCGCACCTGGAATACTGCATACAGTTTTGGTGTCCATACTTAAGAAAAGACATACTTGCTCTCGAGTCAGTACAAAGAAGGTTCACTCGGTTAATCCCGGGGATGAGGGGGTGGTCATATGAGGAGAGGTTGAGTAGATTGGGACTCTACTCATTGGAGTTCAGAAGAATGAGAGGCGATCTTATTGAAACATATAAGATTGTGAAGGGGCTTGATCGGGTGGATGCGGTGAGGATGTTCCCAATGATGGGTGAAACTAGAACTAGGGGGCATAATCTTAAAATAAGGGGCTGCTCATTCAAAACTGAGATGAGGAGAAACTTCTTCACTCAGAGGGTGGTAGGTTTGTGGAATTTGCTGCCCCAGAAAGCTGTGGAAGCTACATCATTAAATAAATTTAAAACAGAAATAGATAGTTTCCTAGAAGTAAAGGGAATTAAGGGTTACGGGGAGCGGGCAGGAAATTGGACATGAGTCTGGGTTCGGAATGGTCATGGCCCTGTGGGTAGTGGAGCGGGCCCAGGGGCCGTGTAGCCTTGTTCTGCTCCTACTGTGTTCTAATTCTGTTAGATTTCAGGAGATGGTTTTATTCCTGTTCCTGGCTGGGGTGGAGATCGCCTTTACAGAAGGTAAGTACTGTAGAAAATATAGGGACAGAGTGATCTCCTGGAAGAATTTCGATCGCCTAGATGGGTCGGAGAGGAATTTCCCAGATTTTTTTCTCCCAAATTGGCCATTGGGTCTTTATCTGGTTTTTCGCCTCTCCCGGGAGATCACATGGGTTCGGGTGGATGCAGAGTGATAGAAGATTTGAGGTTAGGATCAGATCAGCCATGATCTTATTGAATGGTGGAGCAGGCTCGAGGGGCCGATTGGCCTACTCTTGCTCCTATTTCTTATGTTCTTATGTTCTTATGTATGACTCCAGCCAGTGGAGCGTTTTCCTCCTAATTCCCATTGACTTCAATTTTACTAGGGCTCCTTGATACCACACTTGGTCAAATGCTGCCTTGATGCCTCTGGAATTCAGCCTATTTGTCCATGTTTGGACCAAGGCTATAATGAGGTCTGGAGCCGAGCTCGAGGAATCCAAACTGATTGTTGGTGAGTAAGTGCTGCTTGATAGTAGTGAACGACCCCTTCCATCACTTTGCTGATGATTGAGAGCAGACTGATGGGGCGGTAATTGGCCTGATTGGATTTGTGCTGCTTTTTGTGGACAGGACATACCTGGGTAATTTTCCACTTTGTCGGTTAGATGCCAGTATTTTAGCTGTACTGGAACAGCTTGGCTAGAGGCGCGGATAGGTCTGAAGCACAAGTCTTCAGCACTGCAGCTGGGAGGTTGTCGGAGCCCATAGTCTTTGCTGTATCCAGTGTGCTCAGCTGTTTCTTGATATCACTTGGGTGATTCAAAATAGCTGAAGTCTGGCTTCTGTGATGGTCTTGATGGATTATCCACTCAGCACTTCTGGCTGAAGATGGTTGCAAATGCTTCAGACTTGTCTTTTGCACTCACGTGCTGGGCTCTGCCATCATTTTCGTGTAAGAACATAAGAATTAGGAGCAGGAGTAGGCCATACGGCCCTTCGAGCCTGCTCCTCCATTCAGTAAGATCATGGCTGATCTTCGACCTCATCTCCACATTTCCACCCGATTCCCATGTCCCTTGATTCCCCTAGAGTCCAAATGTCTGTCTATCTCAGCCTTGAATATACTCAATGACTCATCATCCACAGCCCCTTGGGGTAGAGAATTCCAAAGATTCATAACCCTCTGAGTGAAGAAATTCCTCCTCATCTCACTCTTAAATGGCCGACCCCTTATCCTGAGACTATGTCCCCTAGTTCTAGACTCTCATAGAGTCATAGAGTTTTACAGCACAGAAAGAGGCCCTTCGGCCCATCGTGTCCGCGCCGCCCATCCATCCCTGTCCAGTCTAATCCCATTTTCCAGCATTTGGTCCATAGCCTTGTATGCAATGGCATTTCAAGTGCTCATCCAAATGCTTCTTGAATGTTGTGAGGGTTCCTGCCTCTACCACCCTTTCAGGCATTGAGTTCCACATTCCAACCACCCTCTGGGTGAAAAAGTTCCTCCTCAAATCCCCTCTAAATCTCCTGCCCCTTACCCTGAATCTATGCCCCCTTGTTATTGACCCCCCCACTAAGGGGAAAAGTTCCTCTTTATCTACCCTATCTATGCCCCTCATCATTTTGTACACCTCAATCAGGTCCCCCCTCAGCCTTCTTTGCTCCAAGGAAAACAACCCCAGCCTGTCCAGCCTCTCTTCATAGCTGAGGCGCTCCATCCCAGGTAACATCCTGGTGAATCTTCTCTGCACCCTCTCCAAAGCAATCACATCCTTCCTATAGTGAGGCGACCAGAACTGCACACAGTACTCCAGCTGTGGCCTCACCAGCGTTTTGTACAGCTCCATCATAACCTCCCTGCTCTTATATTCCATGCCTCGGCTAATGAAGGCAAGTACCCCATATGCCTTTTTAACCACCTTATCTACCTGTTCTGCTGCCTTCAGGGATCTATGTACATGTACACCAAGGTCCCTCTGACCCTCTGTACTTCCTAGGGTCCTACCACTCATTGTGTATTCCCTTACCTTATTTGTCCGTCCAAAATGCATCACCTCGCACTTTTCAGGGTTAAATTCCATTTGCCACTTTTCCGCCCATCTGACCAACCCGTTTATATCGTCCTGTAGCCTGAGGCTTTCCTCCTCGCAATTTACCACCCCACCAATTTTCGTGTCATCTGCGAACTTACTGATCATACCTTTTACATTCTCATCCAAGTCATTTATGTAGATCACAAACAACAAGGGACCCAGCACTGATCCCTGAGGTACCCCACTGGACACAGGCTTCCAGTCACAAAAGCAACCTTCGACCATCACCCTCTGCCTCCTGCCACTCAGCCAGTTTAGGATCCAACGCGCCAAGGCACCCTGGATCCCATGGGCTCTTACCTTCTTGACCAGTCTCCTATGCGGGACTTTGTCAAAAGCTTTACTGAAGTCCATGTAAACCACATCCACAGCATTTCCCTCATCCACCCCCCTAGTCACCCCCTCGAAAAATTCAATCAGATTCGTCAGACATGATTTACCCTTGACAAAGCCATGCTGACTATCCCCGATTTAATCCTTGCCTCTCCAAGTGGAGACAAATTTTGTCCCTCAGAATTTTTTCCAATAATTTCCCTACCACAGATGTTAGGCTCACTGGCCTGTAATTCCCTGGTTTATCCCTGCTACCCTTCTTGAATAATGGTACTACGTTAGCTGTTCTCCAGTCCTCTGGTACATCTCCTGTGGCCAGAGAGGTTCTGAAAATTTGTGTCAGAGCCCCTGCAATCTCCTCCTTTGCCTCCCACAGCAGCCTGGGATACATCTCGTCCGGGCCTGGGGATTTATCCACTTTTTGGCCTGCTAAAACCGCTAGCACCTCCTCCCTCTAGATGCTAATATGTTCAAGTATGTCACAGTCCCCTTGCCCGATTTCTATGTCTGCATCGTCTTTCTCCATAGTGAACACAGATGCAAAAAATTCATTTAAAACCCCGCCTACATCATCTGGCTCTACACACAGATTGCCACTTTGGTCCCTAATGGGCCCTACCCTTTCCCTGGTTATCCTCTTGCCTTTAATATACTTATAAAACATCTTAGGATTTTCCTTTTATTTTGCTCGCCAGTGTTATTTCATGGCCCCTCCTCGCCCTCCTAATTTCTTTTTTAAGTATGCCCCTGCACTTTTTATACTCCTCTAGGGCTTCTTCCGTCTTTAGTCTTTTGTAACTGCCAAAAGCCCCCCTTTTATTTCTAATGCATTTTTGTATATCCCTTGTCATCCAAGGTTCCCTTTGCTTGTTGGTCCCACCCTTGACCTTTACAGGAACATGTTGGCGTTGTACTCTCTCTATTTCCCTTCTGAAAGTCTCCCACTGTTTTGATGTGGATTTTCCTATAAGTAGCTGCTCCCAGTCCACTTTGGCCAGATCCTGCCTCTCCAGCCAGGGGAAACAACCTTGCAGCCTCTACCCTGTCAATCCCCGTCAGAATCTTATGTTTCAATGAGATCACTTCTCATTCTTCTAAACTCCAGAGAGTATAGGCCCAATCTACACAATCTCAGAGGACAACCCTCTCATCCCAGGGATCAATCTAGTGAACCTTTGTTGCACCGCCTCTAAGGCAAGTATGTCCTTTCTCAGATAAGGAGACCAAAACTGTGCACAGTACTCCAGGTGTGGTCTCACCAAGGCCCTGTACAATTGTAACAAGACTTCCTTACTCTTGTACTCCAACCCCCAAAGGCCAACATGCCACCTGCCTTCCTAATTGCTTGCTGTACCTGCATGCTAACTGTGTTTCCTGTACGAGGACACCTAACTCTCTCTGAGCATCAACATTTAATAGTTTCTCACCATTTAAAAAAAAATTCTGTTTTTCTATTCACCCTACCAAAGTGAATAACCTCACATTTCCTCACATTATACTCCATCTGCCACCTTATTGCCCACTCACTTAACCTGTCTCTATCCCTTTTCAGGCTCTGTCCTCCTCACAGCTTACTTTCCCACCTAGCTTTGTATTGTCAGCAAACTTGGATACATTGCACTCGGGTCCCTTCATCTAAATCATTAATATAGATTGTAAATAGCTGAGGCCCAAGCACTGATCCTACTAGTTACAGCATGCCAACCACTAGTTACAGCCTGCCAACTGGAAAATGACCCATTTATCCCTACTCTGTTTTATGTCCGTTAACCAATCCTCTCCATGCTAATACATTACTCCCAACCCTATGAGCCCTTATCTTGCGTAGCAACCTTTTTATGTGGCACCTTATCGAATGCCTTTTAGAAATCCAAATAGACTACATCCACTGGTTCCCTTTTATCTACCCTGCTAGTTACAACCTCAGAAAACTCTAAAATTTGTTAAACACAATTTCCCTTTCATAAAACCATGTTGACTCTGCTTAATCATATTATTTTCTGTTGGCACTTCCTTAATAATGGATTCCAGCATTTTCCCGCGTTTGATGTCAGGCTAACTGGCCTGTAGTTCCCTGTTTTCTCTCTTGAATAGCGGGGTTACATTTGCTACCTTCCGATCTGCTGGGACCGTTCAAGAATCTAGGATGGGGGTGTTCATGGAGCCTCCTCCTCCCTTTGGTTGTTTAATTGTCCACCACCATTCACGACTGAATGTGGCAGGATTGAAGAGCTTTGATCTGATCTGTTCCTTGTGGGATCGCTTGGCTCTGTCTATAGCATGCTGCTTCTGCTGTTTGGCATGTAGTCAGTCCTGTGTTGTAGCTTCACCGGGTTGGCACCTCATTTTTAGGTATGCCTGGCGCTGCTCCTGGCATGGTCTTCAACAATCATTGAATCAGTGTTAGTCACCTGGCTTGATAATGGTAGAGTGAGGAATATGCCGGGCCATGAGGTTACAGATTGTGGTGGAATACAGTGCTGCTGCCGATGGCCCAAAGTGCCTCATGGATGCCTAGTTTTGAGCTGCTAGATCTGTTCTGAATCTATTCCATTTAGCATGGTGGTAGTGCTACACAACATGCTGGAGGGTGTCCTCAGTGTGAAGAATGGACTTCGTCTCCACCAGGACTGTGCGGTGGTCACCAGCGTTCGCACTAAGTGTAGCTGTCTGCTGGTCCCACGCAGCCAAGGACCGGCTTTTCAAATGTGAAAGGGACCGTGCACCCAAAATTAAAATTAGGGGGAACATTGGTGATCACTCCTACCAATACTGCCATGGACTGATGTGACAGGTAGATTGGTGAGGTCGAGGTCAAGCAGGTTTTTCCCTTGTTCGTTCTCGCCACCTGCCGCAAGCTCAGTTTGGCAGCTGTCCTTCAGGACTCGGTCAGTAGTGGTGCTACCGACCCACTCTTGGTGATGGACATTGAAGTTCCCCACCCAGATTGCATTCTGTGCCTTTGCTACCCTCACTTCTTCCAAGTGGTGTTCAACATGGAGTACTGATTCATTGGTATGTTATTGCTCTGTATTTTGATGGGTGCATCGTTAACCAGTTACAACATAGTCCTTGTCACGTAACTATGTTTGGAACTATGACTGGGATGGTTACCTAGTATTGTTTAACCAGGCAATAGCAAATCAGATGCCTTAAAGTACATGAGCAAAGCTCGAGTTGTTTATGAACATCATCTGAACCCCTTAGGCCAAGAAAGAAATTTGAGCTCCCCATGATTAATGACTATTTGACATGGTAATTTATGCGTTTACTATATATGACTCAAGTGACAAAGTTTTATTTTGGTGAATTGAATCTGGAATTGGTTTATTTGGATATGAATGTAACACGTAGGAGTAGATTGCAGTCAGTATGTAGAGGTGGCCTTTGATTTGAACCACAGTGATACCAAATTTTGTTTTGCGATGTGTCACTATGGGGCCCTGCGTATTGGAGCATAGGAGTCAGCCATTCAGCTCCTTGAGACCCTTCCATCATGGCGGATCTGTACCTCAACGCCATTTACCCACCTTTGCTCCGTATCTCTTGATACCCTTATCTAACAAAAATTTATTGATCTCCATCTTGAATATTTCAATTTACCCAGCATCTGTAGCCTTTATCAGAGAAAATTAGATTTCCACTACCCTTTGTGTGAAGTGCTTCCTGATTTCAATGGTTTAGTTCCGGTTTTAGGATTATGCTTCCTTTTTCTGGATTCCCCCACTACAGGAAACTGTTTCTCTGTTTCTACCCTACAAAATCCCTTTATCATTTTAAAGACCTTGAGTAGATCACCCCTCTGCCTTCTAAACTCTAGCGCATACAATCCAAGTTTATGCAAACTGTCCCCATAATTTAACCTGTTAAGCCTTGGTATTCCAGTGAATCCTCCCATGGCCAATATATCTTTCCTGAAGTTTAGTGCTCAATTTTGAACACAATACTCCAGGTGGGATCTGACAAAGGCTCTGTACAACTGAAGCATTACTTCCTCATTTTGTATTCCAACCCCATTGAGATAAAAGGCAACATTCCATGAGCTTTTTGTTTGATAACTTTTTGTGCCTGTACACTAGCTTTTAGTGATTTTGTGTACATGGACACCTAAATCCCTTTGATCGTCCACAGCTCCGAGTCTCTTCCCCAGGAAGAAAATATTCCAATTTGTACTTCTGATCCTAAATGGATGACCTCACACTTCCCCACAATGAACTCTCTCTACCACAGTTTGCCCACTCACTTCATCTACCTATGTACCTTTGCAACTTCCTGCTCCCATCTACACAACTTAATGTGCATTCTAACTTAGTATTATTTACAAACTTGGATTTTACAACTCCCTATTCCTTCATCCAAGGCATTAATAAATGGTGAAAAGTGGAGGTCCCAGTACAGACCCCTGGGATACACCAAGTCACATCCTACTAATCAGAGGACATTCCCTTTATCCCTACCTTTGTCTCCTACCTCCCAACTAATTACCAACCCATGTCACACGGTTACCTCCAATTCCATGGCCTTTCAATTTTGCTATGTGTGTAGTAAACATACATGTGCAAATTGTACTGCTTGATGGCAGAAGTATTATTTTGAGTAAAGGTGTGTCAAAAGATAGAGATCCTGAACAGTACCATCAGAGAAATAATATACTGAATCAAGAAATACTTTTTTTGAACATGTATTCTAGTTCGCCTGATAACTTTGTATGCATCCAAAATGTAGCGTGTTACTAAGACTGGGAGGGCCACAGATTTGATCTTTAGTGTATACTGATACTGCCAATCTTGGTTGGCAGATATGATGGGGCACTACATTTATTCCCCAAATCCCTGAGGCAAAGGAAGGGGAAAAAATTGTGTAGGTTCCCAACCTTGATCACCGTCCTGTGACCTGTGTTGGACGTCAGGTGAGGTTGGAACTGGGACTGGCAGTGATGGCCCCCACGGTTGAATAGCCAATTCACACTTGTTGGGCTGTTGGTACCTGTAGAACTGTACTCGAGTAAATTACTGCCTTTAGGAGAGGAAATACAGAAGAGAAAAGACCACCTAAATCCTAAATATTTTCTTTGGTCATTTGGGGTAGTGCTCGTCATCCACATGATGGGTAAAACCAGTTTGTAAATTCAGCTGAGCATGAGTGAACAGCTGAATAACCCCTGGTTAGATTGGTCTTTCTTAATGAAAGTGAATACTGTGTGATTATGTCAGCCAATGGTCTCTGTGTTTGATCTGTTTTTAAACTAGCGATGCTGCTTGTGTTTTTTTTAATTTAATCAAACAAATGACTGCGCTTGACCCAAGTTTAAACTGGAATGGGGACATCAGGCCCAGTAAGTTAAAGCATTTCAAATATTCTGGGCCGATGTGCGGGACCGTTTTGTTAATGAAGAATGATTTTATGCCTTGCTCCTGCCCCCCCAGATGAGCTAGTGGGTAAATACACAGCATATTTTGATACAGACCAAGAAGGTCTGTGTTGTGTTAGCTGATTTCACCCAATGTGTGTGTCGGAATACTGCAATTAACAGTCTCCAGGCTAGGTAGGGAGAAAAATCAGCCATGGTTACCACTTCTGATTATGCAGGTATTCAGTTCCCCAGGTACCCACTACCCCTGGGTACCTCCTCCAAATGGCCATTCTTTGTGTGTGAGCCAAGGTAGTATCGGTTGGTTATTCAATCATGAAGGGCATCACAGCTCGAGCTGTTTCTACTACACCCTGGCTGAAATTTTCTTTCTAACCCCAGCCCAGGGATGCTGAGCCCAATTTTAGCGCCCCTACTTGGCTGAGCACCGCTAACTTAGCAGACCAGCAACAAAACCTGGGGATCTTCATCAGTATGACTGCGTACACGCCAGCTGGTGCATTTACTTATTAAGCCATTGGTGGGGGAGGGAGCCTGTGTAAATCTGTTCTGCAGAGAGGTTCTGAAATACGGCTGCTGTTTTAATTCTGTACGCCTGCCACATAATTTGACTAAATGTATGCAAAATCATGACAAGACATATAAAGGAGCTTTGTAAAGAATAACAAAAAGCATTTGGCTGATTGCCACATGTAGTGTGAATCTGATATAATTGCCTTCAGTCAGTGTTTTGACTGGAAATGGGGATATACATTTTGACTTTGAAATTTCACATTTTTAGGTGCAGTTGAGGCAGGGATATGGGTATCGGATGGTAAAATAGTGACAACTGTCTGATTTTGATTGTGGACACTACAGAAATTTGAGTGTACTTACAAGATTGATTTGAGCACTGATTTATTTGACCAACTATCCTGCTGCAGCTTCGTGCATTTAAAGACGAGACAAAATGAAAATCACATTCCAGATAATTTTTATGATTAAGGAATTGTAATTCAAGCATATGATGGATATAATAGCACATATTAGAATTTTTCTAAAATGTATGTAGGGAACTTTGCTTATGGTGGACTTTAAATAGTGCACACTGCACTTCGCTTCGAAGCAAAACATTTGATGTCATTTGTGGGATCCATCGCATCTTGTGCACACAGGAAAAAAATCAAAACACATTTCATACCTTGCCAAGAATATAAACTACTCTTTAATTTTCAGGTGTTTGACTCACGCTTGTATTTCCTCTTTTCAGCACAGTCATTGCATATAATACAGAAGATTCCTGGAATCTAAACTGGTTATTCACATTTTATCTGTCAACAGCACCCTTCATTTTTTGACGGTCTCGTTCTTCCCCCCCCCCCAATGATAGAGGACTTGTTAGTTTCAATGAGGTTAGCAATGATCTCTGATCTTCTTGGACAGGGTTCTGTATTACATGTCCTGAAGTAGCCAATTTGGATTGGTGTTCTATTATATTTCTTGAAATCAATTCAGTTTTAATAAGAATATTAAAACACTATAACCCTCTTGCTAACATCAACACTGTACAAAAATATTATAAAGCTAAGGTTTGTACGCAAGGTTTGCCTTCTGCATTTTTCATAGGAATCCAATTATAAAATCAACAATCTATTTGGTTCTTATTTATCTCCTTTCAAATATGCCATTAATTATTATGAGTTTAATATTTAAATCTATTCCTCTAAGTTCTGCCCAGTCCATAAAGTGTATTCATTATAGCAGATAACAAAATTATAAACATCTGTAGCTGAGTGTCTTTTGCCTGTACAGGCGTGTAACCTTAGTTCTTCAGGTTTTACCTACTCCTATACATACTAATTCACTTAAGCTTCTTTCCTACTTTTTGTGTTCTGCACCACGGTCCTTGTCACTTGGATAAACCGAGGACGATACATTGTTATGGGGAGCGAGCAGGGCAGTGGGTTTAGTTTTGGATTGCTCTAGCAAAGGGCCAGTGCAAACCTGATGGGCCGAATGGTCTCCTGTGCTCTAAACTTCTGTGGTTCTAACCACAAGCAAATTGTCGAGAGGAAGCTGCAGAGTTGTTTTCAACTGGGCGAGTTGACCAGGCCCGTTATGCTGATGGCTTTTCAAAGAGCTTTTTTTCCCTCCTTCCTGTTTCACAGTCCTGGTGTTTTGATTCTTTGCCCATTCTCTTGTGTTTACATGAAGGACAGTATGCTTGGTACTTTTTATTTGTAAAAGTTATTACTTGGGTGAAGATTTGTTGAAAAAATTACTTGCTGAGATTTACTTAAATCTAAATCGTGACCCATTTCACACGCTTTAACCTGCATGTTAAAGCCAGCTGTCGTTTTCCATGTGATGTGTGTGAATATTTGTGGTATTTGTAATAATTGCAAATATTGCAACATACTTTGCAGGTACTTGGAGAGATATGTCAGTGTCTGGTAATGTGACATCATGTGTTCGGTATTTGAGGCAAGATTGCTGCAAAAACATTTCCTTTCAAATGTTGGTGTGCTGCCAGTGATGCTGAGGAAACTGAGTAGGTACTACTGATTTTACCTTGGATCATTGCCATCTATGCTGGTACAGGAAACTTTCTGATACCCGGCACTGACGGGACTGAGCTGGTGCCGTAACATCAAAAGTGCCGGACATACCAGAGTTAATGTTTAAACATACGAAACTGAGAAGCTCCGTGTGAATCAACAAACCCTGTTGCTTAGCAACAGCTTCAAAACAGTCAGCTGCAGCTGCAAGCGTCTGTAGCTGAAGCTGTTGCTATAGCTACAGACCTTGCAGTGCTTGACTGGGGGGAAAAAAAAGCAACGAGAACTAAAAAAAACCATAGAAAACGGCTCCTGATTTTTGCCATTAGATCGAGTATTCCGGACATCTAACCTCCGGATAAACCAGTTTCCTGTATGTTATAAAATACAATTATTTTTGATTAAAGTCTAGGGCCTAGAAATTCGGCTGTGGGTCCGCCAGGGCTTTAGCGCCCGAAATTTTGCGCCGGCGTTAATGCCGCTGCGCCCGACGAAAATTCGGTTGCCCCGGGCCCAGACGGCGGCGGGCGCTAATGGAGGGTTTTTGCGCCTCACTATGGGCGTTCAGTGCAGTTTTCAGGCGCTAATCCCCCGCTGTGGCACCCGAGGCGGTGCGGCAGGCTGGGGTACTGCAGGCCTCCTCCTTCTGTTAAGGAGGAGCTGCCTGCAGCCGACCGCTGGCCGGTCGATTCGCCCGACAAATGAGCCCGGCACCTCGGGGAAGAGCCGGGCTCGCGGGCCACACACATCAGTGCCGCGGGGGGGTGGTGGAGGAGTCCGGGGAGGGAGGTGCGGGCAGGCGGCCGCCGGGAAAGCGTCCGGCCGCCGCTCCACCTTTATGCGCCGGCGCAAAGGTGTGTAACATCCCTTTCAACAATCGTTGGTTGCGGCTGCCACGGGCGAGGCGGCCGCAACTGAATTTGGGCTTGGGGCCGGGTTACCACGGCAACCGGGACGCTGCGCACACCGATGACGTCATCGGTGCCGGCGCAGCGCTACTGGCTAACGCCGATGGTAGGGCCCAACGCAATTTCGTTACCAGCTATAATTCCGGCGCAAGACCCTCTAACGCCTCTAATTGGGCGCTAACCCCACCGAATTTCTAGGCCTAGCAGTCTCATTTTCTCCCTTTCATACACTCTGCAATTCTGTGTTTCCCCTCTTGTGTGGCAGTTTGTGGAGATGGTAGTAGGTACTCTTGGTGATGGACTAGATCTGAAATTTGAAGCTTGGCGTTGTACATGAGTACCCAATCTTAACAGCCTGCGGTTGGGGTAGCTTGCTAAGGCCCGGGCTGAAAGGAACAGGGTCAGGAAGGGTGGACCCAAGCACTTGGGGAAGACCTGGGAGGGAGCAGCAAAGTTCTGGGTCTTTGGAAGGATGTGGCAGAGATCAGGGAGTGCTGTTTAGCAGCTCCGGGGAAAAAAAGCTACTGAATCGTGTGGTTGCTGCTAAGCTTGGCAACATCCAGTCAGATGAGGGTACCAGCGATCACAGGTCAGGTTTAATGATCATTTGGTTCCCATTGGCCAAACAGAACTTTGGCAGAGAACGGACAGAAAACGTATTAAGATATGGAGAGCGCATGCACAATTCTTTTTGATATAGATAGATGAACTAACATGCGTTAGCTTAACACTGCAGAACGAAACAGTGCCTGTTTATTCTAAAACATAAGTGCGTCCATAAAATTATAACTTGCATATTCTTGGGTGCCAATACCTCTTGTAATCCATAAAATTATGGCTTGGATGTTTTTGGGAGCTAATAGCTCTGGTAATAACATGGATTTACGTAAGCCATTACCTCACTGTTATACATAATATACTGCAGCTTTCCAGAGCATTATGTAATTACATAATGAAGAGGATTATAGGGATATGGAGTTTGATAGGATTAATGTATAGTTATGGACAGCTATCGGGAAAACACTACAGTTCTTATGTGTATTGCCCGTAATAAGTTGTATTTCAGTGTTTTTTTTTCCCCTCTCCCCATCCCCTTCCAGGAGGCGGTCACTAGTGCTGGTCTATGGTTCCAACAGCCTTCAGTACCTCATGCACGTGGCCGTTCTTTGTGTGAAAGCTTCAATAGTGAGTATTTGTAAGGGATTTGAACGTGGGGAAGCGCAACAACACAGCCAAGACGGATTCTGCCCTCACCTGATGTCCACACTGATTCAGTTTGCAGCAGGATTAATTGGTTGGCTATCAGCAGTGAGAGCCCTACACAATTGTAATGGATCCTTACTGTCTCAGCTGATAACAGCTAACTCAGCATGGACTGCGGATCAAACCTGGGACCACCTTGGTCTGTTTTGTTCAACCCCACACAGCAGTGTGACTAGCAAAAGAGTCATTAGGGGAGCCCTTTATTCTACTCCTCCAATGTTTTCAGAGATGATGTAACTCCGATCTACTGAAAGTTTATTTCAAATGTTGGAGCATTGGATACCATGTCAACTTTTACAATTGGAATTGTATTATTTATACTCCGAAAATTAACAACTTGCATTTATATAGCACCTTTAACATAGTAAAACGTCTCAAGGTACTTCACAGGAACGTACTCAAATAGAAATTGACATTGAACCTAAGAAGTAGACCTTAGGACAGGTGACTGAAAGCTTGGCCAAAGAGGTAGGTTTTCAGGAGTATCTTAGGAGGAGAGATGTGGAGAGGTTTAGGGAGGGAATTCAGAGCTTAGGGCCTAGATAACTGAAGGCATGTTCACCAACGGTGGGGCGAAGGCAGTGGAGGTGCACAAGAGGCCCGAGTTGGAGGAACGCAGAGTTCTCAGGGTTGTAGGAGCTCACAAAGATATGGAGGGGTGAATCCATGGAGGGATTGCAATCCGAGGATGCAAATTTTAAAATCAAGACGTTGGTGGACCGGGAGCCAATGTTGGTCAGCGAGCACAGGGGTGATGGGTGAATGGCACTTGGTGTGAGTTAGGATGCGCGCAGCAGAGTTTTGGATAAGTTCAAGTTTATGGAGAGTGGAACCTGGGAGGCTGGCCAGGAGAGCACTGGAATAGTCGAGTCTGGAGGTATCAAAAGCATGGAAGAGGGTTTCAGCAGTGATGGGCGATATTACGGGGGGTGGAAGTAGGCGGTCTTGTGATGGAGCGGATATGGGATCAGAAGCTCCGCTCAGACAAATAAGACACCGAGGTTGCAAAGTGTCTGGTTCAGCCTGAAAACAGTGGCTGGGGGAGGGATGGAATTGGAGGCGAGGGAATGGAGTTTGTGATGGGGTCCGAAGACAATGGCTTTGGTCTTCCCAATATTTAATTGGAGGAAATTCCGGCTTATCCAGTGCTGGATGTTGGACAAGCAGTCCGATAACACGGGCAGCAATGAACGGGTCGAGAAGTAGAGCTGGGTGTCGTCAGTGTACATGTAGAACCTGATGGTGGCATCATCCATAAACGCAACAAGGGGCAACATGTAGATGAGAAATAGGAGGGGGCAAGGATAGATCCTTGGGATTCCAGAGTTCACAGTGCTGAGGCAGGGAGAGAAGCCATTGCAGGAGATTCTCTGGCTGCGACTGGATAGGTAGGAGTGGAACCAGGTGAGACAACGAACGAGGGGCGTTGTAGGAGGATGGTGTGGTCAACGGTGTCAAAGGTTGCAGACAAGTTGAGAAGGATGAGGAGGGATTGTGCACCACAGTCACAGGATGTCTTTTGTGACTTTGATTCGGGCTGTTTCCGTGCTGTGGCAGGGGCGTAAATCTGATTGGAGAGGGTCAAACATGGAGTTGTGGAAAAGATGGGCACTGATTTGGGAGGTAACGTGTTCAAGGACTTTGGAGAGGAAAGGGAGGTTGGAGATGGGGCGGTAGTTTGCAAGGGCAGAGGGGTCATGGGCAATGTTCCCTGTAAGCTGTGCTTTGTTCTGCGCGGCCTGTTTCTTTTAGTGCGCAGTCCATTTTAATTTCTATGCATGTGCGGTAGTTACAATGGGGAAGTCTGTGAGTGGCCTGCACGGGGCCTTTCCCATTGCTCGCGGATGGCGGCGGAACAGGCTTGCGGGGCTAAATGGCCGCCTCCTGTTCCTAGAGGGAACTATTTACAATATCAGCTAGCATGGAGGCCAGGCATTTTGTATAAAGATTGAAAAAGATTGGTGAAGTCGAGCGTAGGTCCCTTGCAGTCAGAATCAGGGGAATTTATAATGGGGAACAAAGAAATGGCAGACCATTTAATATATATTTTGATTCTGTCTTCACAAAGGAGGACACAAATAACCTCCCAGAGATGTCGGGGAACATAGGGTCTGATGAAAGGGAGGAACTGAAAGAAATCAGTATTTGTAGGGAAATGGTGTTAAGGAAATTGATGGGATTGAAGGTCGATAAATCCCCAGGGCCTGATAATCTACATCCCAGGGCACTTAAGGAAGTGGCCCTAGAAATAGTAGATGCATTGCTGATCCTCTTCCAACATTCGATGGAATCTGGAACCGTACCCATGGATTGGAGGGTAGCTAATGTTACCCCACTATTCAAAAAAGGTGGTAGAGAGAAAACGGGGAATTACAGACCGGTAAGCCTGACATCGGTAGTGGGGATAATGCTAGAGTCCATTATAAAAGATGTAATAGCAGAGCACTTGGAAAACAGTGACAGGATCGGACAAAGTCAACATGGATTTACAAAAGGTAAATAGTGCTTGACTAATCTACTGGAATTTTTTGAGGTTGTAACTGGTAAAATAGATAAGGGAGAACCAGTGGATGTGGTGTATTTGGACTTTCAGAAGGCTTTCGATAAGGTCCCGCATAAGAGATTAGCGTGTAAAGTTAAGGCACATGGGATTGGGGGCAAGGTATTGACTTGGATAGAGAACTGGTTGGCAGACAGAAAGCAAAGAGTTGGAATAAACGGGTCTTTTTCCGAGTGGCAGGCAGTGACTAGTGGGGTACCGCAGGGATCGGTCCTTGGACCCCAGCTATTCACAATATATATTAATGATATAGACAAGGGAACTAGATGTAATATCTCCAAATTTGCAGACGACACAAAGCTGGGTGGGCGTGTGTGCTGTGAGGAGGATGTCTCGAAACTCCAGGATGATTTGGACAGGTTGGGTGATTGGGCAGAAGCATGGTAGATGCAATATAATGTGGATAAATGTGAGGTTATCCACTTTGGTGGCAAAAACAGGAAGGCAGATTATTATCTGAACGGCAATAGATTGGGAGAAGGGGAAGTGCAACGAGACATGGGTGTCCTTGTGCACCAGTCGCTGAAGGTAAGCATGCAGGTGCAGCAGGTGGTTAAGAAGGCAAATGGTATGTTGGCCTTCGTAGCGAGAGGGTTTGAGTACAGGAACAAGGATGTCTTGCTGCAGTTGTACAGGGCCTAGGTGAGACCACGCCTTGAGTATTGTGTGCAGTTTTGGTCGCCTTTATCTGAGGAAGGATGTTCTTGCCATGGAAGGAGTTCAGCGAAGATTCACCAGGTTGATACCTGGGATGGCAGGAATGACGCATGAGGAGAGATTGGATCGATTGGGCTTATACTCGCTGGAGTTTAGAAGAATGAGAGGATCTCATTGAAACTTATAAAATTCTGACAGGACTGGACAGACTAGATGCAGGAAGAATGTTCCCGATGGTCGGGGAGTCCAGAACCAGGGGTCACATTCTAAGGATAAGGGGTAGGCCATTTAGGACAGAGATGAGGAGGGATTTCTTCACCCAGAGAGTGGTGAACCTGTGGAATTCTCTACCATAGAAGGCAGTAGAGGCCAATTCATTAAATATATTCAAGAAGGAGTTGGATATATTTCTCAATGCTAAAGAGATCAAGGGGTATGGGGAGAAAGCAGGGACCGGGGTACTGAATTTGGATGATCAGCCATGATCTCATTGAATGGCGGAGCAGGCTCAAGGGGCCGAATGGCCTACTCCTGCTCCTATCTTCTATGTTTCTATGTAATGTTTGAAATGAAAGTACATAGGTTGGCAGAAGATTCCAAATGTTTCCTCTTTTTAAGCGCAGATGATTTCCATAAGCTTGAAAGCAAATTGTAAAAGTGTAAATTCTTCCATACTTCTCTGTAGGCTTGGAAAAATGCTATTTTACTGGAGGCAGAGATTGAGAGTACATTTAGTGCTTCCAGCCATCCCAAGTGGCTGCTATGAACAACAAAGCTGTGTAGGCATCTTATTCTACACTTTTAACCCTTGTTGCAAGAACCATGTTTTATTACAAATTTTAACTTTATACCGGACAAAAGATTGTATTCTTTTGATTTTTGTGACCTGGTCACACCAATAAGGGTTGCCCAAGGGTCACCAATCAGCACACGTGCCCCTTTTTAGGGCACCACAAATATAGGAAAGAAACATGGTCCAATCAAAGCTGGTGAGAAGCTCAACATAAGTTTTTTTTTTTTTAAAAAAAGGTCCCAACAAAAGCAAAGAAAACCTTCCCAACTAAATCTGAATGTTATCGGTGTCTTTAGGCACCCTGCGGTGCCCACCGGTCGTGAAAGGCAGGGAAAAGTTAGTGTCACTCCCATGTTTGTAGAAAACAAAATGTGATAAACATGGCTCATTGCCGACTAATATGGATGTCGATTTATTGATCGATTCAGAATAATAAAGCTATGGTTCCTCTCATTCGACACTGTCCACAGTAGCTGATTTTTATACAGGCTGTATTTTAACACCTATTAGCAAAAGTTTTTAATAATCCATTCTTTTGAGAGTGTCAACTTGAGATACTCATTACATGCAGGACTGAAGTGTACACCAGCCTTTTTATAAGCTGGGGAATGGGTGGTTTAGTTTTCATGACTGGTGCTCTTAAAATGAATCAAAGTACTTTGAGATTTTGTAGTTAATGAAAATACAAAATTTCTTTGAAAGGCAATGTTACATTATTACTCAGTCTTTTTACCCCAGAATAATATATGCAGTGCCTTTTCACACTGAAATGTCTCACAGCGCTTCATTAAGTGCATTACTCTCTGAAGTGCAGTGACCTTTCTATAAGCAAACAGTTGGCCACAATTTCTCTGCATAGGATATGGTGTACTGTTGTGCTTGTCATATATTGTGCAAGTAAATCGTACGATGTCGAACCCTTGCTCCTGTACCAAAATGGTCTAAAGGGCAGGATTTGTAACTGGAGTCTGTACCAGAGAGCAACAGAGGTCTACAAGGCCATTGTTACCTGCCTGTGCCATGAGCAGTGTCTGGAGAATTTTGTATTCTAGATTTATTTGCATTGAGAATTCCGTATTCATAATTTTTCCCTGTATTTCTGGATTGGCACATACTTTATGTTGTTGTATACTGATTTAAAAACTATTTTCTGCATTGTTACTTTGGGTAACTGAAGCTATCTTTCATGGATTAGGGTAGGAATACTGTAGGAGTGTATCAATGTTTGTAGAGATCCTTCACCCAGAAAAGTTTCAGCTGACTGATCTAAAGGGACATTATCTTTGAGAAAGCGTTTTGTTCGGTGTATAACTGATGCGATGACACAGACACCACTTTGAAACATGTCATTGGAAATGGTGCACATCCTGTTTCACAGCCTTTCCTCCCAAACAGCCAAGGCAGTGCCTCCCCGGGGGGGAAAAAACTACCGGCACCTATTTTTAAATGTTATAGAAACATAGAAGATAGGAGCAGGAGAAGGCCATTCGGCCCCTCGAGCCTGTTCCGTCATTTAATGAGATCATGGCTGATTATCCAAATTCAGTACCCTGTCCCTGCTTTCTCCCCATATCCCTTGATCCCTTTAGCCTTAAGAAATATATCTAACTCCTTCTTGAATATATTTCATAAGTTGGCCTCAACTGCCTTCTGTGGTAGAGAATTCCACAGGTTCACCACTCTCTGGGTGAAGAAATTCCTCCTCATCTCAGTCCTAAATGGCTTACCCCTTATCCTTAGACTGTGACCCCTGGTTCTGGACTCCCCTGCCATCGGGAACATCCTTCCTGCATCTAGTCTGTCTAGTCCTGTTAGAATTTTATAAGTTTCAATGAGATCCCCTCTCATTCTTCTAAACTCTAGCAAATATAAGCCTAATCGACCCAATCTCTCCTCGTACGTCATTCCTGCCATCCCAGGTATCAGTCTGGTGAATCTTCGCTGCACTCCCTCCATGGCAAGAACATCCTTCCTCAAATAAGGCGACCATGTTATACATGTTAAATCCATATCTGACATGCAAAGAAAATTTGAGGCAGGGTTCAGCCCCAGCACCAATCTCCAGACCAAGTGATGAGGAAGAAATAAATGATTTTAGTATTAATTGGTTTCGAAAGCAAAATCTGGTCTCTAGTTTGAAAGCTGGCTAAGGGTGGTGATTAAATGCACTGTAATTAGGCGCCGTGCTCTTGCCTTTGGGAGGGAAAAAAATCAAGAGGTTCCTGCTCCTGATTGCTACCCGCCAGCCCCTTCTGGCAGTAGGTATTCACAAATGTGTGGACGTCACTTGAGGACATGTGGGGTTGGCTGTGAGGCCCACATGATCAAGTAGCCTGCTAGCACTCAACCTAGGCTATCGGGTGAAGAATGGACACTTTCAAAAGGGAATTGGATAAGTACCTGAAGGAATTTTTTTTTGCAGGGCTACGAGGAAAGGGCGGGGGAGTGGGACGAGCTGAAGTGCTTTTGCAGAGAGCCGGCATGGGCTCGACTGGCCTCCTGTGCTGTAACCATTCTATGATTCTACTTGGGAGAGGTACCACAGGATGCCCAGCAAAGTGTCAAATCCTTTAAAGAAGGGGAGAGTGGAAAAGTGGGAGAACAGAAAATTGTTATGGTTTTTAAATGTGTCCATAAAGTAACACAAACCTCTGTCCCAGAGAAATTAGAATGAGTTTATTTGCTTGTACAGCTTATTCGATTCAGTCGTTTTGAATGTAATTTCTAAAATTATGTAAAGAAACTACTTTATAAAATGTGCCCATTTAATTAGCTATTTGATTTACTTATCTATCATGACTGCTTTAAGGGTGGCAGTGAGCTCCATTGTTCAAAGTTCCCTTGATAACAGGAAGTCTGTGTGACTTGAATATAGATTCCAGTGTGCAGGTCGTTTGCATAAGAACTGTTGGTGCACTTGGATACAACCATAAAAATGTTTGTGTAATTGAGTTGGGCTTTCTGCTAACTCAGCTCTCCATTAATAAAGTGAAGAATCCTTGATTTAACTTTTAACAGGAAAATTCCTATCATTTTATCGGAATTTTAATTGTTGCTCATTATGGTTTCCCACATGTTTTTGTAAAAAAAAAGTTATAATAAAAGCTACGAAGAAGTTATTTTTTGGATTGATGTAGATTAGCTGGCCTACCATTTGTATGTTAGTGGAATCTTTGTTGCATTTTACTTTGTGCTGAATTTTTGGTCACCTGTCCTAATAACCCCCTTATGTGACTGAGTGTCAAATTTTGTTTGATAATGTGCCTGTGAAGCGCCTTAGAATATTTTCTTACATTGAAGGTGCTATATAAGTTCAAGTTGTTGTTGAATTTATGCCCACATTGGCACAAGTTCAGCATAAAAATAGGAGTGGAAAATATTCAAATCTTTTACCAAGTGAGCTGCGTCTACACAAGTAGTGAATGCAGTGCATGTCGTGTGTCAAGGCGTCCATTGAAACTGTCCTGTGTTTGCTTGTACTCGTGCCAGTATGTTGATTTAATGTGTATGTGAAAGGGCAAAATGGGCCACTCTTGCTGCACAGTCACGTGGAATATTTGATGCAGTATGTATGTATCTTCATATGCAGTAGTGCTCCCAGTTTCAGAAGAAAGTTCCAGAAGAAACTGGAATGCCTCTTTGTTCTGGGAATATAATTCTGCTTACATAAATGAGGTATTAAATTTCCCTCAAGTTTGCTAGTCGGGTAAATATCACACTAGCATTAATTTTGTTCCCTCCATGTTCTTGAGTTAAATAGCTGTTCAACGCTGTCTCTTCTGATGACATGATCAGAAAGAATTTTTTAAAATTGGCAAAAATATCTCCAAAATACTGGTGTCGCCTATGAGATAGGGAGGTAGAGTGGGTCTTTGCCTCTATAGCTATATAAACACATAGCCATATAAAATTCTGACGAAGGGTCATCGACCTGAAACAAAGGTTCACCAAACTGATTCCTGGGATTGGGGGATTGTCCTATGAGGGGACATTGAATAGACTAGGCCTATATTCTCGAGTTTAGAAGAGAGAGGTGATCTCATTGAAACGTACAAAATTCTTCCAGGGCTTGACAGGGTAGATGCAGGGAGGATGTTTTCCCTGACTGGGGAGTCTAGAACCAGGGGTCACAGTCTCAGAATAAGGGGTCGGCCATTTAGGACTGAGATGAGGAGAAATGTCTTCACTCGGAGGGTGGTGAATCATTGGAATTCATTACTCCAGAGGGCTGTGGAGGCTCAGTCGTTGAGTATATTCAAGATGGAGATCGATAGATTTTTGGGCACTAAGGGAAGCGAAGGATATGGAGATAGTGTAGGAAAGTGGAGATGGCATTGGCCCAGGCAGTAGTCCCTACATGCTTCAAGACCGCTACCATTATTCCTGTGCCAAAACAAACGGCTGTGACGTGCCTGAACGACTATCGACCTGTCGCACTCACACCCATCATAATGAAGTGTTTCGAGAGACTGGTCCTGGCTCACATCAAAGCCAGTGTTCCCGCCTCTCTTGACCAACACCAGTTTGCCTATCGTGCAAACAGATCAACGGAGGATGCAATCACAACTGCTCTACACTCGGCACTGAATCACTTAGATGGTAAGGAGACCTACATCAGAATGCTGTTCATAGACTACAGCTCAGCATTCAACACTATCGTCACCAACAAACTGGCCACCAAACTCCAAACTCTTGGCCTGAACACTTCCCTCTGCAACTGGACCCTGGACTTCCTAACAAATAGACCCCAGTCTGTCAAATTAGGTAACCACACCTCCCCCCCCCCCCCACCCCCTGACCCTGAACACGGGGGCCCCACAAGGATGTGTGCTGAGCCCCCTCCTCTACTCTTCACCCACGACTGTGTGGCTGTTCATGGTTCCAACACCACCATCAAGTTTGCGGATGATACCACGGTAGTAGGCCAGATCACCAACAACGATGAGTCGGCCTACAGGGAGGAGGTCCAGCATCTCGTGAAGTGGTGCGCCAATAACAACCTGGCCCTTAACATCAAGAAAACCAAAGAAATCATTGTGGACTTCAGGAAGTCCAAAGGAGGAAGTCACACCCCCATCCACATCAATGGGGCTGTGGTGGAAAGGGTGGACAGCTTTAAGTTCCTCAGAGTCCACATCACGGAAGACCTCTCCTGGTCCCTCAATACCTCCTCTCTGGTGAAGAAGGCCCAGCAGCGCCTATATTTCCTAAGGAGGCTGAAGGGATGTAACCTGTCACCCCTGATCCTCTCTAACTTTTACCGCTGCACAATAGAGAGCATCCTGACAAACTGTATCACAGTATGGTATGGCAGCTGTAGCTACTATGACCGGAAAGCCCTGCAGCGGGTAGCCAAAACTGCCCAACGCATTACCGGCACCCGGCTACCGACCATAGAGCACATATACCAGAAACGCTGTTTACGGAGGTCACGGTCCATCATCAAAGACCCTACCCACCCCAGCCACAGTCTGTTCGCCCCCCTGCCATCTGGGAGACGCTACAGATGCATTCGCACCCGTACGACCAGATTTAGGAACAGCTTCTTTCCCAGGGCTGTCATCCTACTGAACTCCACAAATAAACTCTAAAGCCTGCACATCTGCCAATGCACTTTATTATGGTTATGTTTATGTTAATGTATTACAAGCCAAATGTATGTTGAATGTTTAAATGTCTTAATCTAAATGTACACTCTCGGGAGCCGCAAGCCTACATTTCGTTGTACTGCACTTGTGCACTAACGATGACAATAAAAGTTGATTTGATCTTTGATTTGATTTGATGAGGTAGATCGTCAGCCATGATCTTATTGAATGGCGGAGCAGGCTTGAAGGGCCAAATGACCTCCTACTGCTCCTATTTCTTATGTTCTTAACATAAAAATAATTTTCGAATTCCCTTGCAAAATGTCTGGAAAGTACAGTTGCTCTTGCTTCAGATCAGTTATTAATCTACAGTGGTACTTGTATAAAGTGGCCACTTGCAACGGATGTATAATAGTACAGTAAGAAGTAATTCTAGCCTTGCAATTCTGTTTTGTATCATAACTTGGGTATGAAATATCAAATGCATTCTTTTATAAACCGTATTAAATACCATGGAAGTACTCGTACAAGCTGAGAAATTAGAATAGCGAGAGGAATTTTAGTACTTTATATGAAATTAATTCCATTTTTAAAAAGGTGGCTCAGCAATCCTTTTGGAGAACAAATTATTCTCCACTCCTGCGCGGAAGCTGATGAATCATATGAATCTGTGGGTGTTGGCAGAACTCCAGTAGCTCAACCAAGGTCTTCCTGAGTATACATAGTGGGTGTTGGCGTTCAATTTGACCGCGTTGGCGGGACGATGGAAATCATAGCAGAGTCTGCTCCTGCCCTTTCATGGTGGCCTTCGGGTTATAGATAAATTAGAGAGAGTGCTCCATCATAAAGAACACTATCTGTATTGTCATAGCTGTAGATATAACCGCTTGGAATTGAAGAGCAAGCTTATTCACTCTTAAAATTGTGATAATGCTCAGATGCAAAACCTGGTGCCTGTTTCTCAGCTGTGATGAATGTGCTGTCTAATGGTCTGGTGAATTAGTTTTGTCTGCTGCAGAATGAGGTCAGAATTCATGAACTCGGATGCTAGTTGAAAAGATGAGCCTTGACTTTCACAGAAGCTTTATAAAGCACAGTTATTGTTCGAATTATGTATGTAAAATTCACGTACACAAAATCCGTAACTGAGCTCTGGGTGGGAGAGGAAGGAAGAGAATCCGTATCAATGACCAACCATGTTTTGTTGGAAACTACATAATTCAAATACCTTTTTTGGGGGAAATTTTCAAGTGAACACTACCAAACAAAGTGTAATCCAGTTGATAAAATGTGAAACTCTGAATTCTGAGAGAAATTTATAATGTACTTTGGTCTATACTCAGATCAATACTATCCAGATGATAGCTAACATACAAACAGTATTGGAGATTTTACAATTAAAGCTCATGGTGAAAACATCACTTGTGACACATCTAAATACTGTTGACGTTAATTATAGCAGTGTGTGGGAGCTAGACAAAATCAGCATTGCAACACGGATGGGCAAGTTCTAACTGAGATGCGGCATTTAAAGTGTCTTCTGCATTGTGAAATGAAGATATTATTGATGGCCATGTTAAGTGGCAGTTTTTAAGTAGTAAAGCACAAGGAGCTATAGTAGTGCAGTGCATTGGACTCCCAACTTGTGGTGTTGCAGAATAGGGAGGGGACGTGTACAGATTTGCTCCCTGTACTCTGCTTAATTCCAGATATCCGGAGTCCTTCTGGGGAAAGATGCTAAGCAGATACAGGGAGAATTGGGGACCTAGTATGTGCTTCCTAGCAAGCAGGTGCCTAAAAAGTCATATAAGGACAGTCACCAGCAAGCATGCTCATCCATAGGCAGAAGGAGAAGGGATTGACCCCACCAGACCTCCCATACGCCCAAATTATAATAGATAGATGGTAGTTTGTAAAAATGCTTACAGCAACATGATTACTTCCTCTTCTCTCCTCCATGCTGCAGGTTAAGACTCAACCTGCACTATGTTTTCACAAGTTTTTTCTTGCCCATTGCCCACAGCTCAGTGTTCTGGCGGGTGGCCATTGGATAATCAGAAGTAGAAGCCTGGCCTGATCACTTAATTTCTTTTTAACCCTGTTTCTACCCCAGCAATGCTGTAGGTAATTATAGTGTCCTTTCTGCTGTCCTGAATGAGATCAACTAACTCAGCACAGACTCGTGATTGAACTTGGGAATTTCTTTGTCTGTATGACTTGCCACTGTACCACAGAGTACACTTAACTGAGCTGTCAAGGGAGCCAACAATTCTTTTCTTTGAATAATTCAATCACTAAGGCTATCTTTTATCACTTTACCTTCTCTCTCAATATCCATAATTCCCTGCAATTCTCCAACACCCTCTGGCACTCACCAACCATGCTGCTGCTGTGGATATTGCTTGCATTTGCTTTCAATATTTTTACCTCCTTCAAGTCTCTCTCTGTCTTCCATTCCTCTGGTACAATTCCTATCTCTGCATTCTTAAATCTGAAGATAACACGCTTGAGCACACCTGCAGCATAGCTGGCCTGGCCGTTCACTGCCAGATCTGTCTGGATCACCGTGCAAGAATTTGCCCCCCCCCGCCCCCCCCCCCCCCAAACCTCTCCATAGCTAAACTCTCTTCCTATTCTAGTTGTATTTTGGAGGAAAAAACAACACCGGACTTCTCCTTGATGACAAATCACCACTTCTGCCCACCTTCCTCTACTCTCTCTCTCTCTCTCTTTTCCCCCCTTCTCCCCCCCCCCCCCCCAATCCTCACTTCCAACTTAAAATGCGAGTAGCTCAAGACTTTTTTTCATTTTTGAAGATTGACTATCCACTCAGCTGAGTCACTCACCATCCCCTTCTCCCTAGCCCCCTCACACCCAGTCCTAAATGTTCACCACTCAATAGCTTCACCCTCACTTTCCCCATGCCTTCTTTTGACCAAGCTCATCTCCACCATGAGACTCATTTCCTGCACCCACAACTCCCCCTCAACCCAACTACCTTTCTGCGATCATCATTGGCCACCTTTTGTTTACTTGTCCTTCAAGGTGGCTGTCATTACTCCTCTCAAAAAAAAAAAAAAAAAAAAAAAAAAATCCTTGACCCCCTCCATTCTCTAACTTCCAACATCCCTTTCCTTTTTAATATTCTTGAACATGTTAAACCCTGCTCCATGTCTGCATCACCCTGTTGGAGTTGCTTCAATCCAGTATCTGCCCTGCCCACAGCACTTAGGGATAGCATTGGTTACTTTTATCTATGTAATTGTGATCATGGTGTGCTAACCCTATTTGCCCTCCTTGACCTCTCAATGACAGTTAACTGCTGCATCCTCTCTCTACTGTGGTCCAGCTTTGATACTGTCCTCACTTGCTTGTATTGCTACCTGTCCCAATGCAGTGAGGATATCTCCTGGAGTGCCGCCTTCTGCTGCAATGTTTATTCCTCCCACCATCCACCGCGTGAAGCACATGCGCTAAAACCCGGCACTTCCGATCTGCCAAGAATCCTCTTGACAGAGCCTCCGCCTGCCCAGGAGAAGGGCCTCAGCGGGCAGGGAGTTCCGCTTTCTGCACAGCCTCCGCCCGCTGCAAACCTTTAAAAATCTTGCGCCTGGTAAAAGCAGGCATAAGGCCTACTTTTACCAGCATAAGAGTTTATAAAAAAAAAAAAAAAAAATATTCACTCATTTATAATTTAAAAATACTTTAAAAAAAGGAAAGTTTATTTTTAGCCCTGTAAAAAAAAACTAATTTTTTTTCAAAAAATTACATTTTTGTTTAAAATATTTAATTTAATATAATTTTAACTAATTTTAAATGTGATTTAAAAAAAAAAAAAAAAAAATTATTTAATGTTTAACTTTTTTAAGTGATTCCCCATTCATACTTTTGACAGATCTATGCGTAGAGATCTGTCAAAAGTGTGATGGGGAATTCCCTTCTTTGATTGGTTCCCCAATGGCCCACGTGATCCCAGGGACGCTTGCGAACTGCATGCACCCCTGGGATACCTCTGCCACTGCGCGCGCGGACCAGGAGAGGCCCAGGATCGGAAGTCTCTGGACCTACGGAGCAAGCCGGTAGCCTCCGATTGGAAAATCCGGCCATGTGGTTCACAGCCAATAAATTACTTTTGAAGAATAATTACTATTGTTTTATAAGTAAACTAGCTGGAGTGCCCGGCGGTGCCAAGGCTTTTTCGAGGGCATGTTGTTGGAAGCGAGAGAGCGAGCGACTGGGGGGGGAAGAGAGAGAGAGAGCGACTTTGGGGGGGGGGGGGGAAAGAGAGAGAGAGTGACTGGGGGGGTAAGAGAGAGCGAGCAACTGGGGGGGAAGAGAGCGAGCGACTGGGGGGGAAGAGAGAGAGCGACTGGGGGGGAAGAGAGAGAGCGACTGGGGGGGGGAAGAGAGAGAGCGACTGGGGGGGGAAGAGAGAGAGCGACTGGGGGGGGAAGAGAGAGAGCGACTGGGGGGGAAGAGAGAGAGCGACTGGGGGGGAAGAGAGAGAGCGACGGAGGGGCAAGAGAGCGGGCGACCGGGGGAGATAGAGAGCGGGCGAGACCGGGGAGATAGAGAGCGGGCGAGAGCGGGGAGATAGAGAGCGGGCGAGAGCGGGGAGATAGAGAGCGGGCGAGAGCGGGGGGAGAGGGAGTG